>NC_057804.1:310079865-310220921 GCF_018294505.1 Triticum aestivum | reverse complement strand
AGACTGAGTCCCCGGCATGGGATGACACCAGTGCAACAGGGCCCACACGACTAAGTGAAGTGGCGCAGATGAAGAAAATGGTGCAGCACCCAGTTTACTTCGTCAGCTCCCTCTTGCAGGGGGCTAGGTCGAGGTACTCTGGTGTGCAGAAATTGCTCTTCGGCCTTCTTATGGCCTCGAGGAAGATGCGTCATTACTTCCAAGCGCACGAGATCACCATTGTCACCCGCCTCCCATTGCAACGGATACTGCATAACCCAGATGCAACGGGGAGGATTGTGGAATGGGCCCTGGAGCTGTTAAGTTTTGGTTTAAAGTTTGAGAGCACCTCGATGATTCAGAGCAAAGTCTTGGCGGAGTTCGTTGCAGAATGGACCTCGATGCCTGATGAAGAGGTACATGAGACCACTCTCCCCGGCAAGGAAACGAGCTGCAACTGGATCATGTACTTTGATGGGGCTTTCTCGCTGCAAGGCGCCGATGCTGGCGTGCTGCTTGTCGCACCCACCGGGGAGCACCTCAAGTACGTCATCCAAATGCACTTTCCCTGGGAGATGTCATCTAACAACACCGCCGAGTACGAGGGCTTGCTTGCCGGTCTCAGGATCGCAGTGGACATCGGAGTCAAAAAGGTCATCGTTAGGGGTGATTCACAGCTCGTCGTTAGGCAAATCAACAAGGATTATCAAAGCCCGCTGATGGAAGCTTACGTTGATGAAGTGAGGAAACTGGAGGAGCGCTTTGACGAGATACAGGCGGAGCATGTCCCTCGAGTGGAGAATGATGTCGTCGACTATCTGTCGAAGCGTGCTGCCCTCAAGCTACCTGTGGAACCAGGTACTTTTGTGCTTCGGTTAAGTTAATCATCCGTCAAACCATCGACAGGGCAGAACAAGCGGAGGAAGCTAGGCCCCGGCAAGTACTTCCCCACCAAACTTCCTGGAGCCGCCGGCGGAGGAGTTGCCATGGACGCCAAGCCTGCCATGGGATAACCGACTCCGGCGGGGCGCCAGGCCCTTGCCGCGGAGGCAACCATTCCCGCGGCAGAGAAAATGTCTTTGGTCCTCACCGTCGAGCCACAGGCTCCAGCATGGGCACAACACACCATCCGATTCCTCCAAATAAGAGAGCTTCCCGAGGAGTAGGAAGAGGCAGAGAGAGTAGCCCGTCGGTCTGCTCTATACCAATTCGTTGACAACGTCTTGTATAGGAAAAGATCGAATGGGGTGAAATTGAAGTGCATCTCCCGGGAGGAAGGACTACAGCTGTTGGCAGAGATACATGGGGGCATATGTGGCTCTCACATAGGGTCAAGGTCCCTTGCTTGCAAGGCTTTCCGACAAGGTTTCTTCTGGCCCACTGCCCTCCAGGATGCGATGGCACTAGTAACCAAGTGTGAAGCGTGCCAATTCCATTCGAAGAAACTTCATCAGCCAGCTCAAGCATTGTAGACGATCCCTCTCTCCTGGCCATTCTCGGTCTGGGGGCTCGACATACTGGGCCCCTTTCCCCGCGCCATCGGGGGCTTTGAGTACTTGTATGTTGCAATCGACAAGTTCACAAAGTGGCCTGAGGTGGAAGCAGTGAGGAAGGTGACAGCGCAGTCAGCCATCAAGTTCTTCAAAGGGCTAGTTTGCCGTTTTGGTGTACCCAACAGGATCATCACCGATAACGGCACACAATTCACAAGCCACGCCTTCATGCAGTACATCGAGGATCTCAGCACCAAGGTCTGTTTTGCTTCCGTGGCACACCCATGAAGCAACAGCCAAGCAGAGAGAGCAAATGCTGAAGTTCTGTGAGGCTTAAGAACAAAGACTTTTGATAGGCTGCACAAGAGTGGAAGGCGCTGGATTGAGGAGTCGCCGGCGGTTCTTTTGTCGATCAGAACAACACCAAATCGAGCCATCGGCCAGACACCCTTTGCCCTGGTCTACGGGGTAGAAGCAGTTCTCCCCACGGAACTCATATACGGGTTACCTCGAGTGCTCACTTATGACGAGCTTGAGCAAGAGCGATTGCGGCAAGATGACGCAACGTTCCTTGAGGAAGATCGTCTCCGAGAGGCTGTGAGAGCAGCATGTTACCAGCAAGCCTTGCGTCGCTACCATAGCCGCAAGGTTCATGCCTGGAGCTTTGAGGAAGGCGACCTTGTTCTTCGACACGTTCAGTTGGCCAAGAATTCCAACAAGTTGACGCCGAAGCGGGAAGGCCCTTATCGGGTAACACGAATCACCAGGCCTGGCGCAGTCCGCTTGGAAACCGAAGATGCCATTCCAGTGAGCAACTCCTAGAACATCGAGCATCTTCACAAGTTTTACCCATAAGGCGCGGCTGCCGGGCCCCCCGGCAAGCCACCTTTTGTACAAGCCTTGCCGGCAAGGCATGTAACCCTCTGTACAAAGCCAGGCGCAGACCCTGAGTTTAAATAAACGAAGTGATGACGCCCTAAGTTATAGCATGCATGCTAGATTGAGTCTCTCCCTCGGTTAGGGTTGATAGTGCTTAGCAGCGACTAACCCCTAGCATAGAGGTCGATTTTGCGTCATTTTGTTCCTATCCATCCTCTTTGGTACGCAGGGTACATAATGCGTTTCTGCCAAGCCAAGTGGAAGGAAGAGAGCGAGCCGGTGCCCCGGGCCCGGCAAGCCAAGCTTGCCGAAGGCTGAAGACACGGAGGTCCACCCACGGCAAGTCAGGGTTGCCGGGGGCTGCAGATTCAGATAAGTTTTCCCATCCCCTGTCATGCATTTCCGTATGAAACTTGGGACGTGTGGAACCTCGTTTTGTTCCAAGGCTGCCGTGCTCCCCTCGTTCCTATCACCCAAGAGCTTCTTGGTTCGGAATATGGTTGTAGCCGCGGCGGCAAGGAAGCAAGCGTCGGGCCCACCCCCACTTCGTCCCTGCCTCCGCCAAGGGCGTGAGTATGGACTAACGGAGTGGGGGAACGGCAAGGCCTGCTGCCGGGCAACGGTGCTTATATTAAAAATAACAAGGATTTGTTCCTTGGTATGGGCTTTGCTCACACGCAATCACAAGACCCGGCAGGCACCCTTTTTCCATTAATATGTTCCATATATGAAATGAAATAAGAAGGCAAAAGGGCAGAAGGAGCACCTAGGCGAGGTACGAGCAGCAAAAGGCACTAAGAGAACATGCCGGCGCTCGCCTAGGAGAGGGTTGGCGGTGGTGGCGCTGGAGGAAGAGCTGGAAGATGAGGCAGCGGTCCGTCAATACGCTATGAAGGCGTCGGTGCCATCATACTCCAACTTGACGGCCCGCCACCCGCCTTATTTGCCTTCTCCAGCCTCCCTATGCCAACCGTCCAAGGAGGCGACCCCGAGAAGTTCATGGAGTCGGCGACACAGATGATGGGGTCGCTGGTGTTGCCTTGGAGCGGCGCGCCCGACGCTTAGTTGGACCCGTCATCCTGTCGCCCGCTACCCTCGTCGTCGCTGCCGCTGTCCTCCTCACCACTCTCGTTTGAGGAGGAGTCTTCATCATCATAGGAGCTCTCCACGCAGCACCTTACGCGAGTCCTGAAGTGTCCAAAGACCTTGACGGAGAGGAGGTCACTCTCCATTAATTTAAAATGGAGAGTGAGCCCCTACGTCAGGCTATGGATGCGAGAAAAGGTCTTCCACCCTCGGCGAAGATACATGATGTGAGGGGCGGGGAACTCGACGTCGGCCCATGTGCTGCTATTCCCACAGCCCCTCACATGCAGCCGTAGCGCCTGCGGCGGGTCCAGCTCCATCTCCCACGCAAATGGGGTCGGGAGGCAAAGACGACGGCGCGGCAGCTGACGCAGCCTGATGAAGAACTCGTAGGGGTTGTCCCCAACGTGGCCCTCCACCGGGGGAGGAGCCGTTGGCGGAGGCGAGGCCGATCTGCCGCCCCGTCCTCCTCTCCCCCGAGCGCCGCGACGGCCTCGACCTCGCCCCCTCCCCATTCCTCTAACGGCTGGCTCCACAGCCACGAGCTCTTGGGGAGGAGCGACGCGTTGTCGAGCAGAGACCCTCGCCGCAACCGATGAAGCATCACCGCGCCCTCTCGCCATGGTAGAAGAGAGGATGGAGCAGGGATGGGGAGAGGCAGATAATGAAGGACTGAGAGGCGTCGTTCCTCCCGCTCTCCTCCTTATAAAGAGACGGGGGCGGGGCTCGGCCACCCCTCTCGGCCAATCCAGCTCATTAAAGGTGATAGCGGGTGGGGCCGTCGACCTCCCTTCCCACCCAATTGAAGGTGCGTGGGAATCGACCCGCGCGCGCACGTCTTCCCTTATCTCGCACGCCTGTCATTCACTCTGCGTCGTGCATGCGGCGTACGTGGCGCGAGAGTCGGGGTAATGGGACGCGTGGAGCAACGGTTCCCAGGGAGGGACAGTAAGTGAGCGGCGCCCCTGCAGTCTCGAAGGGACATGCAAGCCGCCTCTTTACTATCCACCACAAAATGACGCAAGCATGCTTCGATCACCCGCAAACGCGACCCCCACGTCACGCATTCAACACGGGTCGTGGGAAAGCGCAGCGGACGGAAGGATACCACGGTAAAAACCGCCTCGCTTGCCCGTGCACCGTTCTGGGCCTGGCCCAACAACGTGTTGCACTTATGTGTGGCCCAGGCCCGGGGGCTCCTGTCGGTGTACCAAAATAGGGGCGCTCTTTTGTACCCCTTATTTGTGCGCGGGCAGTCAGAGCCGCACAGACGGCCACACTTGAGCAGGGCCAAGACAGGAAGTCAAAGCCACGGGACAGCCGAAGCAATGCCAAGACAGAAGCATAAAGAGCCAGAAGGTGAAGTGGTTTCCCTCGGCAAGGTCCTTGCCGGGGCAGCACCTACAGCCCCGGCAAGACCCATGTCGGGGCAGCCTACCCGACGCCAGCAGGGCACGTCACCCTCGAGCCCCAGTTCCTCCAGCGCCGCCAATGCGTTGGGACCGAGGCTCGGGAGGCGCCCCCATGGTGGCATGCAGATCTTTGTGAAGATAAGGAACACTTCAAATCAGAAGAGTAGAAGGCGACGAACCCCGGCGAGATCTTCGTCGGGGAAACCCACAAGACCCCCGGCAAGACCCTTGCCGGGGACGACCGCAGCGCCGCGGCGAGACCCTTGCCGGGTTCCCGGCAAGGCCCTTGCCGAGGACATCCGCGAGGCCACGACCAGGCCCGCACCCGCCAGGTTTCTACCGTTGTTCCCATGCAGCTGCCAGCCCACCAGCTGGGCAGGCACCTGCGTGTCGGTAGAAGGCTTCTCAGCCAACTCAGCGCATGCTTATGTGGTGGCATGCAAATCTTCGTGAAGGCCCCGCCATCACGCCACCTCAGCAGCCTGCCAGCCTACATGGCACTGGCCGCCTCGCTGGCCCAGGCGTGTGTCGATACGGGGCAAAGCGGCGGTAAAGTGGAGGGGACACGTCAGGGGTGCATTAAATGCACTTTGTCCCGTAATAGCTAGCGATAGGCTCAACCACAGTACCCCGATGCCACCTCCTGTGTGCCATTGTGGCGATCCCCTTGCCTATAAAAGGAGGCCCGAGGCATCCAGGAGAAGGATTCGGACTTTTGGACAAGTTATGCCCTTTGTAGCTAGTTCAAGAACCTCAAGAACACAAATACACATATCAAAGCAGGACTAGGGTGTTACGCATCTCTGCGGCCCGAACCTAGGTAAACGATCTGTGTGCTTGCACTGACTGCTGATCCTGCTCTCCTCACCACCCAGCGCCCCGCAGCCGTAGTAGGATTCTTGTGATCCTATAGGTGCTGTTTCCCACCGACACTAGGGTTAGGTTCTCTCATTCCAGAATAACCAATTATAATTGTGGTCTCAGCTAGAATGCTAAACTGAACCATGAAGTGTACTGACCATCTGAAATTTTTGTGCATTCCACTAAATTTAAGCACCACAATTTGTAGAAATAAGCACACCACAATGCCTCTTGTCCGTGCACCTGTTCAAAAAACCGCCGAGCACCCATGCAGCTAGTCCCCGGTCCATGGATGAACTGGTAGAAAGTGCATTCCGGACTAGGATGCTGTTGTTTTCGCTCGTCCCTACACTGCAACCAGGAAGTAAAACGTACGAATCAACTGCTTTTAGATTGCATTGGTCATTCTACCTAGTAACTACAAATGTAGGAATACCTGGAAGACGGGTGGTTAGACAACGGCAGCGAGGGATAGCCATCTCATTTTGCATAGTTCTACTAAAACTGAGGTGTGTACTTTTGATTGCGCGGAAAGAAACGATACAGAGACAGACATCCCAAAATGATATGGAGACAGACATCCCTGCTTGCGCAAATACGAAATATGGTTCTTTAAACACTGACAGATATTTGCAGTGGTGTATGATTAACATCAACATCTATTGTGTTATAATTGGCACTAGATTGACAGTATGAAAGTGCCCTTAAGTAAGTAGCATCACATCAGATCAACACTGCCACTAGATTAACATGCAGAACAATAGCATTAGTATTACTGTCATGAGAGTATCACATGGTCAGTAAATGTGCAATCAAATTTGTGCAGTTCCACTGGGATGAAGCAATGTTAGCGGTGTGAGATTTAAGTGTAACTGCAAAAACACAATTCATGGGAAATAAAGCAAGACTGAAGCACTTCATAAAATGGTGGTGGCATTGCTTCAATTTATCGATGGCACTAGACCATTACTTATAGTGACATTAGGTGGCATTGCTTAATGCTTCATCTGATTTTACATTAACGGTAGCGATATGGGTGTAGGGACAGCAGGGGCATAAAGTGGTGAGGCAGATGTGGCTGCCAAGAGCGGCAAACTCTCATGCAGCATGTCTGCATTTGTCCTAATTTTATCTCCTCGGCGACATTTTCCTATGTGAGCACAGGAAATCTAGACCTGCTCATTCTCATTTGTGTTGTCCCCCAATACCCGTCATTTCCACTTCCCCCACCCTTCGCCATCCACCATGCTTTCTTCGTCCTTTCAACCAAGAGACCAGTTGGGTAGCTAGTATCTACTACTTTCCCCCGTTTCCTCTTAGAACCAAGTCCTATATTCATGCTACATCTTTCCCACTTTCTTCCCGGTTTGAACCAACTCTTAGAGTTGACTGTATGAACTAGCTTTACCCCTAATAATAGTAAAAGTCTAGGTGGCTTTGGAATAGCAGACGGAAGTAGAAAAAGATCCACATGAAGGGAGCTGGGGCAGTAGAGCAAGGCAGGTTTCGAAGGAATATATACCAAAGGGTTGTCGGCATGTGGCAAAGACGGCGTCGGGAGGCCGCATCTTGGCCACAATACCGCAGGGAGGAAGAAGGGGGCGAAGGCCCTCCCGAGCCGGTGCTCTCTCGGAGGGAACGACACGGACACCGATCGGGACGCGCGGGCAGCCGTTGGTCTCCTCCCTTGCCGCCGACGACAGCGTGAACGATGCACCTACACCCCTGCCCCGATCGAGGTTGTCCGGCCGGATTTGTGACCAACCGTGAGCTAAGAGAGAGTGTGGCCACCTATGTCTTGCTTAGATCTGGAGAGCATGAGAGAGTGAACGAGAGGAACCCTAGTAAAGCAAGCGCTAATGCTCCTGCTTATATATATAGTGGAGCGATTTTGTTGTACCAGCTCCAAAAATTTGCGCTCCTACGTGTACCCGTGAGTGGGTGTGAGAGAACTAGTGCATGCCTGCACCGCTTCTCTTCGTGAGAGTATAATATACTATGCCCAAAGAATGTTCATCGCGAGACTAATAGTATAGGTGTGTGACGTGTGAGCTAAAATAAAATGTGCGCGACATCTTTTGGTTTTTAGAAGTTCTGAGGGTAGGGTGTGAAGAGCACATATGTGCGTGACGTCTACCTGCAGATAGACGGTGGGTGCGAGAGGACTTGAGAGAGTCGTGACTCCTGAGGGCGCGTGTGCGTGAGAGAGAGGGGGGCACATATCAATGCAATGCATGTGTCCGTAAATCATTATCCGACAAACGTTCGCCACAAGCCTTTTCCTGACGAACGCCGTAAGAACCATTAGATCGGCATCCGAAAGTGTCAGTTTTGCCATGTCATTTAACAGAACAGCCACTCCTCCTACACACAAATCTTCCACGTGAGTGTTAGCAACTACCGTATGCTCCCTCTGTTCCAAAATGTAGTGCATATAGCTTTATTGAAAATTCGAACCTCGCAAACTTTTACCGAGTTTTCGTGTACCAAATTGCACATGTAGAATACCCTGTATATATCATTTCATTCATCTTCGAGAGGTAACTATAAAGATGGGGGAGGAGTATACAAAGAAAGACCATCGTATCACCCATTGAAATTTCAACCATCCTTTGGTGTCGAGGAATATCATAGGAACTCTATATGATATGATTTTTATAGGATTTTTTTATTTAGAGCCAATTGGTTCATATGAATATATTAATATACTCCACATTTCAAAGGAAATAAACATGATATCATTTCTATAGCTTTAGAGCCACTTGGTTCATATGAATGGATTCCTATACTCCCTTAATTCCAAAGGAAAATAAACATTAGCGTATATTCAATAGAAAAGTTCCTATGATATGAACCAAATTACATCTCTTTTCTAATCCCTCCTCATAGGAATTGAGATACATGTCATCTCTAGATTCAATAGAAAAGTTCCTATGATGTGAACCAAATGACATCTCTTTTCCAATCCCTACACATAGGAATTGAGATACTCCATGACATATATTTCCCTACAACTTCCACGTATACATCTTCTATTCCTAAATAGCTAGTACAACCCACTAGTAGCTTTTTTCCAAGACATGCAACTATGGCACAAGAACTATATAGTGTGCCAATAACTTTGAAAGATTGTCGCTGGATGAAGCTAGTCCGATAGTGCAGAGATGGCAAATCCAAGCACTAGTGGCCGTTGGATATCATTAACATTTCACCAGATCTGCCACATGTACAATTTAGAAGACTCCATGGTTGAACTTAAGCATAATGCACAAACCTCAAAACACAAGCACTTCTCCTTTGTTCTAGAATCTTCTGTATCATAATTGAATTTTATTCTAAATGAATTGCCATTGTTTGTTTTTTACATTATGCTTTACAATGCACAATCCCATGAATCTTAACATTTTTATAAAACTAATTGATTTTGAATGAGATGAACTATAAGAACTAAACGAACATGTGCATCATGCATATATGACTCAAAGCTTTACATGCTATAGTGTGTATTTATTCATAATTTGGTTTCAAAATCTCATGCGTTCAATGCATGTGTACCTTACTAGTTTTGAGTAGAGTAGAAAATTTCACGCGGCCACAGGTATATCAAAATGCAGGGCCTATGCATCATTGCCTTTCGGTCGAACCTACGTCCACAATGTTTTGTACGTACTATATCTCCACTGGTCCCCGAACCCAAAATGTTGCCTCGTTCCCGTAAAACCAAGCGGCCCACACATATTTAAGGCGTCAACTCGAACTCAATCCCTCTCGCATTTACTACGACATGGCCCCGCACGCCGTAGTACTCCTACAAACCCTACCGCCGCACTCATCATCGGTTTTCTTCAAGAGGATGAGGGAGAAGCCGATTTGTAGTGGAGGCTCTTTCAAAAAAAGGATATGTAGTGGAGACCCCTACCCTAGGGTGCCCTAGGTAGCTGCCACATGTATCATTGTTTTCTCTTTTCTTTATGCTCTTGCGCCCTAGAGTGAAATGATGGTTGCTTCGTCCGTCCAGCTTAATGCGGGAAAGGTGGGGCTTTGTGATTTGACACCTCATTGCTCATTTTCTACTACTGTGGCGCTACGACCGGGGTGCCTCCAATTCCAACCGCTGCTCCAAACTGTAATTTGGTGCATCGCGCGTGGAACAAGATGGTGGATGAGCCACATGTCGGCAAAAGGGGTCCTGTTAAGTGTGTCGCCATTTCGTGTGCGGACTAACCCTGCTTGAGTTGCTACGCCAACATGACAGGAGCAGCCTACCACTTGGTTTTGCTCCTTGGTGAATCCTGACTATATTGATCTAAAAAGATACGTGCTGAGCTACCCTCTCCATCTCGTTTTTTTAGGCGTCTCGGTTTATAGGGCATGCACATAGTTCTAGGTCATGCATTTGACTAACTAAATATGAGTTACTATGTCACAAAAAGTATATCATTGGATTCTTAAACGGATGTAGTTGTATTTAAAAGTCGAGGGCGAGGCTTTTCCTGCGCGGTAGGCGGGGCAGTTCCGCCTAGTCGGTTCGACAGAGACGCGAGAAGATGAGGGAGTAGGCTGCTGCAAACGTAGGGCTGTGTGATATGACAGCGAGTTACTGCTAGACAGGTGGGCCCCGTGATTTGACTTGCCATTGTCATTTTAACTGCGGCGCTACAACCGGCGTGAGTCTCCTGATTCCTGACCACCTCCATATAGGTGCCTCTCCCAATGCTCCACCATGTAGAGGTTGGCTCTTGCATGAGAGCCCACTTCTCCACTTTTTCCTTGCCTCTTTCCTCCACATATGGAAAAATGCCATGTAAAGCGGGCTTTATAGCCCACTATTGTACTTACTTGCTCCTACAGGTGCTAAGCTTGCCACATATGCATAATCTGATGTGGCAAGTTAATTAAGAAGAGAGAGACTAGTTTGATGACCCAAGGAAGAAATGGTGCTAAGCGCGTGTACCTAGGTGAAAAGACAATTTTTGAGTCTATAGCTAATTAAATGAAGCAAACTTAGCAACAAAAAACTAATAAGCACCTATGCATTGGGGACTTGATTGCTAAGCCATTGAATGCCCTTAGCACCTCATCTAAGCACCATTTCATTGGAAGAGGTCACTCCTTGGCAAATGAAATAAATACTACTCCCTCTGTCCCATAATATAAGAACGTTTTTGGCACTACACTAGTGTCAAAAACATTCTTATATTACAAGGACGGAGGGAGTACAAAGAAAGAGATGGAGAGAAGTAAAAAAATACACTTATAGCCAACCTTATAGCTAACCTTGCTATAGTATGGGTGACTAAGTGATGACTATGTATGACATGCCAACATCAGATAGCCTAACACACCGTGTTAAATCTCCAAGGGCGCAAGCGACGCGACGGTCATGGTAGGCGTGACCATGATACGGGCTGCTGGCAGCCCTTGGATCTGAGATCGAATGGTCGCATGCTAAGTTGCTAAAAATTTGTAGAATAACCCTCCAGGATAGGATATTCACCCATAGGTATAGAATCACGCCATGCAACCATTCAATCTCAGATCCAAGGGCTCTCGGAAGCCGGTATAATGGGAGAATGGAAAGCCACTACCCTGTCGTTCGCACATTGGCAGTTCGCTCCTACTCATCCCCGCACGTCCTTTAATATTACGGCGGTTCGCTCCTAGTCATCACGTCCTTTAACATTACTGCAGTTCCACTAATCCTAACCCTCCTCCCAAATCCATGGCATCCCAAATCTCCATGATCGGCGGTAAGTACAAGGTTAGGACCATCACAGGCGATGAGTTCAACGTCATCTACACCCGTTCTTCCGCGACGGTGAAAGGATGACTTGCTCGCTTCAGAGGCATGTTCGAAAACTCAGATGATGAGTGGGTCGCTGGGCTAGATGTTGAGTACACCACAGTCCTGGGATAAGAGAAGGATCTAAAGGAGGAAGAGAGGAACAAGGCCGCCGTAATCCAGGTTTGCGTGCATGACTTATGCTTGGTCTACCACATATGCCATGCCGATGTTGAATGCCAGGATTTTAAGAACTTCCTCAAGAGCGACCTAGTCAAATTCGTTACTATAGACTTTACGAACGACAAAAGAGTCCTGGGTCAGATAGGCCTCGTTGTAGGCAACCCCTTCGACCTCCAGAAGAATCAGGTGCTTCCCTCCGGTGGTTAGCCTTCAATGCTAACCCTGGCAGGAGCCATGGTTTATCCTTCCTATGGTAAACTGGAGAAACCTCATTACACGTTTCATCGTCATGCATGGCAGCGAAATGTACTAGATATAGACCACATCCACTACGCTGCAATGGATGCCTACCTTTGTTCCAATATCTACAAGGGTTGGATGAAGAGCAAGAGCCAAGTGTGCGGTTCAAGCAAAGAAGTATCGGCCAAGAGGAAGAGCGACAAGGACGAAGTCGAGGACGTGGATGAGGACTCCGAGTAAAGTGGCAGTGTCGTTGCTCATGGTGGTTCTAATGCAGTGTCTACCGGATTAGTTGCATAGTTTAATTTCAGGTGTGCTTAGTTTAATTTGAGGGGTGTGTTGTGCTGAGCCCCCAGCAGAACTATGTTACGTTTCTTATCGTTACTTTAACTCTTCAGTATGTACATACTAGTATTTCTTTAATAGAATTTAGCACCCCATTTAAGCACTTACTAGCTTTTTTAATAGTACTATATGCATAATTTGGCGACGAGCGCTCTCTATATGTACCACCTTTTTTTTAATTGCGTAATCCATCGATACTAGTACTGTACAAAAGTATACATTTTTTCAAAGGCCAGAGTACTGTTCATCACATATATAGCCAGTTAAATTTTCAACCTAGAACGACATGCATGCCATGTAAACCGATATGGAGGAAGTATAGTAAAAATGAGGTGATTTTACCGAGCGATCAGTGGGGGAGCATGGTCTGTCATGCAGTCCCCCGTGTCATGATGTAACAAGGCGATGCGCGTGTCCCTATTGAGGCAGAAGCAATACTAAGTGGTTAGAGATGATGGCGAACCGAAGTGTGAAATAATGGTTGCTTCGTCCGTCTGGGAAGGTGCGGCATTATGATTTGATGTCTCATTGCTCGTTACTACTACTAGGGCGGTACGACTAGGGTGCTTCCCCCTGCTGTTCTGCACTGTTATTTGGTGCTTGGCACATCTACCCGGTTGCTATTTGTTCCACATGTCGGCGACAGGAAGTACAAAAATCATGAAAGGGAGCGTCGACGGAGGAGTATACAAGACACGACTTGGGTTTTTGCTGCTTCGCGCGATCCATCGATACAAACCCGGACTAAAAAAAGGCGAGGGCGGGTCTTTTCCCGCGTGGCAGGCTAGGGAGTTTGGCATAGTCTGTTCGAGGCATGGAGGAAGGAAGGGAAACAAGCAAATAAAGGTTGAGCGACTTAGTTTTGGAAAAATCTGATTTTACGGAGTACGGACCCACTAGGGTTTATAGGGCTCATCTAAAAAACATTCGTTTTTCCGTCTGATAAGTCTCAATTCTACTACTAGTAGTAGTGCCATCACATGTTGGATTTCGAGGTGCGTTAGATCACCCGATGCAAGCAGTGTCAACAAAAAACTCACCAATGCATGCATTCGTCCTAATTAATGTCTCGGTAAACATAACTTCTTGAGAAAAACGAGCGTACTAATTACTTGTGCAAACTACGAAATTAATTTGACCACTCACCGTCTACCTTGGTTGGAGAGATTTTGAAATTGAGCCATAAACTGGAAAGGAGAGAGTAGTAACTTTTGTCTCGATTACTATTTGTGGCCTTGTATAGATGCAAAATGTATTTTTTTATAGTGGCCTTGTATAAGTAAATGGAGGGAGTACTAAAGGACATATATATTCCAAACAATATGATAATCTCTCTAACCAAGGTAGTAAGGACGAGGAGTAAACGGAGGGAGTAGTAAAATTTTCTCCTCGTCCTGCGAGCTACTGCGCGCGTGGGCGAGGGAGCGGGCGTAAGGGGGGAATTGACCACAGAGGTCCTCTACATCATCTCCAAGGCCTCTCCGATGAGTTGTGAGTAGTTTACCATAGACCTTCGGGTCCATAGTTATTAGCTAGATGGCTTCTTCTCTCTCTTTGAATCTCAATACAAAGTTCTCCTTGATCTTCTTGGAGATCTATTCGATGTAACTCTTTTTGCCGTGTGTTTGTCGAGATCCGATGAATTGTGGGTTTATGATCAAGTTTATCTATGAGAAATATTTGAATCTCCTCTGAATTATTTTATGTATGATTAAGTTATCTTTGCAAGTTGCTTCAAATTATCAGTTTGGTTTGGCCTACAAGATTGATCTTTCTTGCAATGGGAGAAGTGCTTAGCTTTGGGTTCAATCTTGCAGTGTCCTTTCCCAGTGACAGCAGGGGCAGCAAGTCACATATTGTATTGTTGCCATCGAGGATAAAAAGATGGGGTTTATATCATATTGCATGAGTTTATCCCTCTACATCATGTCATCTTTCTTAATGTGTTACTCTATTCTTTATGAACTTAATACTCTAGATGCATGCTGGATAGAGGTCGATGTATGGAGTAATAGTAGTAGATGCAGGCAGGAGTTGGTCTACTTGTCACGGACGTGATGCCTATATACATGATCATGCCTAGATAATCTCATAATTATTCGCTTTTCTAGCAATTGCTCGATAGTAATTTGTTCACCCACCATAATACTTATGCTATCTTGAGAGAAGCCACTAGTGAAACCTATGGCCCCCGGGTCTATCTCTTATCATTTAAGCTTTCAATCTACTTTTATTTGCATCTTTACTTTTACAATCTATGTTATAAAATACAAAAAATATATTTATCTTATCATATTATCTCTATCAGATCTCACTTTTGCGAGTGGCCTTGAAGGGATTGACAACCCCTTTATTGTGTTGGTTGCGAGTTCTTGTTTGTTTGTGTAGGTGTGTGGGACTTCTGAGGAGCCTCCTACTGGATTGATACCTTGGTTCTCAAAAACTGAGGGAAATACTTACGCTACTATTGCTACATCACCCTTTCCTCTTCAAGGAAAACAACCGCAAGCTCAAGAAGTAGGAGTCACCACCACGCCCCACTCCTCCTCACCTTATCTCTCATATTTCTCCCTCCATACAAGGGGCCACTATCAAAATTACAATTTGCTGATTACAAGGCCACTAACACTAATCGATGCAATATTAATGGTGTTTGCCTTGTAGTACTAGCAAAGGAGGACATTAATTATCCCTTGCATGCATGCGGGTGTGTGAGCATTGGCTTGATGTGCATGAAAGAGAAGAATACACGGCGAACAAGGAAACAAGGTGGCTAGCAACATTGACTTAGAAGATATTAATTTTTGCCTTGGTACCTGTAATATGGGTTTGTGGCCTTGTATACAAAAATGGAATCCGATAAAATTCTCAAGATACCATTTATCCGATAAAATTCTCAAGATATCATTAGTGTTTACAAAATGGGATTACTCCTGCATGGGTTAATCACAACTGGTGTTTTGTAAAAAAAATGCATCTTGATGTTCCGTGCAATGCACGGGCATCTTGCTAGTCCATGAAAACAACACATGGCAAAATTCCACGGTGAACGAGGGATTTGAATCTGTTGGGAGGGGCTGTTTGGATCTTGCCCGGGGTAGCCAAAATAATGGCGACCCTTTTGTCCACCGGTGCCTTTGCCACTGTTGAACTAGGAATGGCTCAGATGCTCATGCACCCTCCAGCGTGCACATTTGAGACGAGCTCGCACGAGCTGTGTTTTTTTGTCCCACCACACTGCCCGAGCCGCACGCAGACCGACCGGCGACCCGCAAATTACGCCATCCAACCGTAGCTGCACACATTATGATAGCAACTCAACCAACCGGACGAAATTCACGCAAACACGTAGACAAACTGATATTTCATATAAACAACGACGGAAATCATATAAAATACCAGATTTTCATACAAACATGACGGATTTCATTACATTCAAATGAACTACGCGGTGCTAGTTCTGGACAACACAGGTATATAATACCTGGCCTAAATGGTCGCCCACCGATCGATTTGTGTTCCTCATGTCCGGCAGCATGATCACCGGACTGCCGGGAGCCCCAGAGGTATATGCTTCAGTGCAAAGGACGGCTTCATTCCCCACTGCCCAACTGATATCATTGGCTGATGCCAAAGATGATGGTGGAAGGGGGCTTCCCCGCATCCGTGGAGCCCATGCAGGGTCGACGAAGGTCCTCGCAATAAAAGGATCCGGAAAGACACCTGTGTACGCCGGCGTCGCCTCCGCGGTGGCCTTCATGGGACCCAAGCGGCGGCGGCATCCCGTGTTCTACTTCTCCTCGATGACGGCGGCGGACGCAGAGGCGCTGGCCACCAACTCGTCGCTCTCCGTGCACCCGACTTCTGTCGCTGCTTGCATGGCACGACTGCCGGCATGGGGGTCTCGGCCACAGAAACGGGAGACGTGGTACGAGGCGGCAGCGTGGACGGCTGCATAGCTTGTATCCGGTGGGATACCTAGCCGGCTTGGATGCGGAATAACTACTCCTCGTAAGCCATTGTAAGAGTGGACAAAATGGTGAAGGAGGAGATAGGGGAGCAGCGAAGGTGTGCGATTCTTGGCCGGCGTTTGGAGTCGTTTAAATAGGAGATTAAATAGATGGCGGACGGGAGGAGCTCGGCCGGCGTTGCGTTTAATGTCGGCCCAGTCATGAACGGACGTGTGTCCAGAGTGGGTTTCTCGGCTTCCACACGGGCGGGTTTCATGGAGGCGTTTGAATTCAGCAAGGAGGCGTGTTTAGACGGGCGTGCAACGAGTGGCGCCCTCGACTCTGATGGAGGACACTGCGTCATTCTTCCACTGACGTGTGGGCTCTTTGGGTACATGGCCTGCATGTCAGTGACCCAAGCAGGCAGCGCACAGCAGAGGAACCTTTGGCGGGCTAGGGCGGTCTGAAGCGGGCATTTCACAAACCGATGATTGTTCATTGAGTGTGACGTCATCTTTTTCATGTAGATAAGCCTACTATGTTGTTAGCCCATTCGATACGTTGTGATTCATAAAGACCGCTGCAAACATCAATGTTCTGCTTATCACAGATAAGATTGATTAATACCCGTAACAATCCATGTCCTTAACAAAGGGTGCATGCACCTATAGGTTGAGCGTGTGTCTTGCATCGTGTGTTGTGTGCATGCAGGCGTGCGAGTGTTGCTTGCATGCAAGGGTATGTTTCAGTGTTGCATGCATGGGTGCGTACGTGCGTGTGTTCGTGAGTGCATGTGTACGTGTCAGTGTTGCACGCCTGCATGCGTGCATGTGTTCGTTATGTGTATGTGTTAGTGTTGCACGCTTGCATGCGTGCGTGTCTTGCGTGCGTGCATGTGTACGTGCGGGGTGAGGCTACACGTCAGTCGACTGACTTTTTCATCTCTGGTCATTAGATTTTCCAGCCGTTGGATACGAAATCAAGGGCCTCCAGTTTATCATCAAACTCCACCCCCCTGAGCCGCCAGCCACCACCGGCCGAACTGCCGGCCCCCGCCACCCGTGGCCGGCCCACGCCGCCACACCGCCCCACCCGCCCCGACACCACTTCCCACCGCTGGTCCGCCGCCGCACCGGCCATCCCTCTAGCCCTCCCCCCCCCCCCCCCCCCCCCCGCGCCGAGCTTTTTCTCCGGCGATCCCCACCTCACCGCAATCAACCCCCCCCCCACCGCTGACGACTGCCAACCAGAGGTCTCACGACTTCTTATACCCACCGACCACTAATTTATTACCATTTATGTCCTTCATATACACGCTGATGGGTGGGCCCTATGGTAATGTGTGCTTGAATGTGGACCGTTTGACTGGTCAATTGATCGTGTCATCAACAAATTACGGAGCTGTATGGTGAGCCAGTGACCATATGATCACCCTAGAATGTACTCCTATTTTATTAACACAGTACAAACTCAAACTACCATTTCTTTCTTTCATGTACGGGCTGACAGGTGGGCCCCACGATTACGCGCCTCGATGGTGCAACACTAGTTGCGCCACGTGGAACGTTTGACTGGTCAATTGATTGTGTCATCAACAAAATACGGAGTTGTACAGTTGAGCCAGTGACCGTATAATAATGATATATATTTTTTAACACGGTACAGACGCAATGGCTCATATATATGCGCAAGCACTCACCGCTATAAGGGCACACACGCAGACCCTACCCCTATGAGCACCTTCGAGAGAGTGAGCCAGCATATGATCTTGAGATTTTACGAAGTCACGATAGGTGCCTTGTAGTCGAGTGGAACGTCTCCTCCCACTAAACGCACATCGCCGGAAAATACTGAAATTAACACAAGATAAATCCGAGCACCGGGACTTTAACCTTGGTGGACTCGAGGAACCATTGTCCTCCTAACCATCCAACCACATGTTGGTTAGCATGACACAATGTATGTGGTGACCGTGATGAGCTTATTCTGAAGTCCAGTGACCATATCGTGCTTTCGCTTCAAATACAATGACCGTAAGTGTCGTCAACAAAATACGGAGCATGCATCAAATGCAAAGTCCGTCAGGGTCATCAACAAAATACGGAGACATATCGTGAGCTAGATACCGTATGATCACCACGAGAATGTATACAGTGACCGTAATGAGCATATTCTGAAGTCCAGTGACCATATAGTGCTTTAGCTTGAAATACATTGATCATCACGCGTGAATGTGTCGTGGGCATGCATAGAGGGCCAAGAGATAGTTTGTGTGCGTACGTGAAAGTGGTGTAGAAAGAGGGGGTGTCCGGTGGAGACAAGGAGAGATATGACCTTCGTTTCTCTTTCCCGTGACTAATATTTTAGGAGAATATATAAACATTCACAATGCAGAACAAGTATTTTTGGATGCACCATGCAATTAACTTTCATGTATAACATTGTACTATTGTATATGCTTATTTTCTTAGTGGCCGATTGCATGTGTGGTGTGGTGGGCACATCATTTCTAGTTGTGGTGGGTCAACATGAAGACTCATGGGTCGGTTCCATCCTGCGCCACATATAGGTTGGACCGAGACGAGTTATACGAAGACCCATGTGGAGGACTCGGTGTACAACACGAAGCTACCAGAGTCGCGGGACTCTATCCCCACTGGTGATAAGCCGACTATATATGATTTGTAGCCCTAGGCCCCAGTATGTTATAGAAGCTTGGGGGCTAGTTCGTCGATAGTATACACACACCCACAATGCCTGGTATTCACGTGTACTTTGTACACACCCCTATCACTAATATACAGTACCAGGAGTAGGCTTTTTCTTCAACTGCAAGGGTCCGAACTAGGGTAAAACTTTGCCTCGTATTACCATCCAGCCTAACGGTCAGGGATATCCTACCGAATGATATGATGAAATCATATCTGCCAACTACTAAGAGAGAGGTGTGTCTGGGGGGGGCAATGTGTGCGAGAGAGGCCTAAAGATAATGTGCGTGCGGGAGACACGTAGGCACATATATGTGCGTATAGATGGCTAGTAGAGACCATGCGTGTGTATATATGCATGTAAGAGAAATAGTGTTTTCCAACTGAGAATAGTGAAATGAGTGGTACATAGTAGTCAGAAAGAGAGAGAGAGAGAGAGAGAGAGAGAGAGAGAGAGAAACAGAGGGAGCATGTGCATGAGACACCCCGACACCCCGAGAGAGATTGTGAGCATGTGTGAAAGAGAAATGCCGATGCATATTATGTGTGTGCACTTATGTATTAGATAGAGAGATATATAATGCGTTTGTGAGAACGGGCCGAGGCATAGTGCATCTATGTGTAAAAGGCGGTTCTACGCATTAAATTAAAATATAAATGGCATTATTATTTTTGGATGAGATCATGAATTTTGCAAATTGCGTATGGACGAAAACCGGTCTATCAGACACCCATACTCTATTGAATTCTAGCATGTGCATGTGTTTATTTCATATTATCGATCCATAGAGTGAGAGCGGTTTGAAATACAGGCAATGGATGCTTTTGCAATTCATATATAAACATTAATGAGTGCACTCCATGTTGTTAGTGTGAAGCACTTTATACATTTGTCACTTGCCTGGATATATTCCAAATTGCTAGCTACGAAATAGAATACATGTAGAATTCAAACATAAAGGGGGTTTCGAAGATTCGAATTCATAGGAAGTGCATTCATCTATTTGAACCCGAGATAATGGCATTTGTAAATCAGATGTAAAAGGGGGCATCAATCTTTGTTGTGCGTTTGAACATGCTATATATATTCATACGCATGTGTAACTTTTTTTGCAACCAAGGAGATTATATCTGGAACCATGCATGAACTGAGGTAAGTTGCATATTTTTTAATATATACTCGTGTACAATATATATTCAAATGTACCCCCTCCATTCCAAAATAATCGTAGCTTTAGGATTTTCAAGAGTAAACATTTGTGAAGTTTGAAAAATCCTGAAAGTTCAATTCAAGAGAACCGAAAACGATAATGCTTCTGCTCCCAAATATTGAACGAAGCACCAAATAGGCCTCTAGTCGCCCGAAACCGCGCGAGACTAATGTTTGGTGGTAGGAAATTACTGTCCTGACTCTGGCCCGTGTAGCCCATCGGCCCGATGTCCAAAGGTCTAAACCGGGGAAGGTTTGTAACTTCACCAAGACGCCAGTCTCAACCGCCTCCGAGAAGCATTCATACGCCGTGGGTGCCTAAACACCGATGCGCTCGGCCGAAATATATCCCGCCCACATTTGGGACACCTGAGATTACTGTCCTACCCACAACCCGCAATATGTCCGAAATTTTAGATGGGGGCAAAGTTTGTAACTTTACCCAAATTTCAAACAAGCGCGTCTCAAACTGAAAAATTGTTCCCCCTTAGTTCCCCTCCTCCCTCCGTTTCCCCATTCATACTACGTGGGCGCCAAAACGCCCTCTCCACCAGCCGCGAAACCCCAGCCTCCTCCGTCCTCCACCCCATAGCGGCCAATCCACCACCGCCCTCCTCCATCACGCCGAAGCCGGTACCCCAACGTTATCGTCCAACGCAACCGGAATGGAAATGCCCTGAAGGACTTAGCAGCTGAAGCCGAGGCAGAGCTGCCTCCACGACGCCGACGCCGACGTGCGCCGTACCAGAACCACTCCGACCCCACCGTCCTGCGCCTCACTACTGCCGCTCCACTGTCGCAACCGTCCACTCCACCGGAGCTATTCCCGCTACGCCGTTGTTCGCCGCCTCGGATCTGGTTCCTCGCCGCTGACAGACGGCCACCGCACCACACTCAACAACTTGGCCATGGGTTCGTCCAAGGCTCCATCGTCCTCCACAACTTCTCGTTTCCAGCGAACCACAAGAAGATCGTTGAACAAACAGAAGGAGGACACAAGACTGCCAGCAGAAAGAGGTACTCCTCTTCCCTTATTCGTGCAAATCTTACGTCTCTGCTCACACCGTATTCATCCCACGAAAGAAACTAGTTGAGCGCTTCTTACTGCATCTTCTTCGTGATACTAAATGCACATGGTTTCCTCCCTTTACTATTTCACCTTTGCTAGAGGTCAGTAGCCCACCTGGATTTCAATTCAGGGTCAGTCGAACCGCAATTAAAAGAAGCAGCACCTGCTTAGGAGCGCGGAGCACCTAGTCCGCATGTTCGTCGGGGAAGCGGCGCATCGGTGTCTATCATAGGGGTGTGGGGCGCAGGAGCTGCTTGCGCCCGATCTGGAGGTCAGCGGGGCTTGAATGGATGGCCAGGGGCGGTGCCAAGCACGGCGGTGCAGTGAGGTCGAGGGGACTGGGCCGGTGGTCGCTGGCGTTTCGAGGAAGATCGTCAACATTGACTGGCTAGAGGTAGATGAAGGTGATCTGCCTGTTCTTTGTACATCGAACGGTGCAGAAAAAATGGACTGGCCTATTTGTTTTCAGTCGACTGTTATTTTCATAGAATCATGTAGTAATTTAGTGTGCCATGCATGTTGTAGAGCTATCATATGTCTCCCGTCATTTATTTCTCACCGACCTGCTATCTGCAACCTTTTCACTATACTAATTGTGCACACACTTCACCCATACTCACACTATTGTTTTTTATGCATGGGTATTTCAGACTCTGATGCAGTGTTGATGAATGCAGAAAAGAAAAGACAGAAGTCGCTCTAGTATAAATCAAAGATAAGCACTAAGCGTTTCAGTGCTCTAAAGGGTGCAGTGTCAGCAGTTGGAGATAGTAAACGTAGCTCTGCAGTTGATGATCTCAATTGCCACACACAACCATCCGAGGTGCTTGCTTTAACTTTTCATTGTCAAATGTGGTTGCATGTTGCATATGGTGTCTAGCTTGTATTGCTTCCAATTTGGTTAAATTGCATCTGCTTACTTTACACATTATACCTTTGATAATGACATGCCTTCATGTTTTTTATACATACTACATATGTCTATTAACCATGTTCGTACATCAAACTAATGCTCTTTTGTATCCCTCGTCAATCACTTATGATGAGACAATCACCCTGTGAGACGCCCTACTCGTTTAAAGAGTGCAGTGTCATCCTCCCCACATGATTCTCAAGAAAAAGCAAGACTAAATGAAGATAGTCAACGTAGCTCTCTAGTTGATGACTGCAATTCCCCCACACCACCATCGCAGGTGCTTGCTCTTACTTGGAAGTGTCATATGTGGTTGCATGTTGCATATGGTGTCTACCTTGTAATGCTTCTAATTAGGGTAAATTGCATCTGCTTAGTTAACACATTATACCTGTGAATATGACATGCCTTCCTATTTTTGGTACATACTACGTCTTTCTATTAATCATGTTCTTACATCAAACTACTTTTCTTGTGTATCCCTCATCAATCACTTCTGATGATACACCTTCAAGTTGACGATGTAATATTGGTTGCATCTTGCATATCATTTCAAACATGTATTGCCTCTAATTTGTTGAAGTGCCACTTATAATGAGACATATCTAACTTGGTAGAGTGATTTTGGTTGGATCTTTCATATGGTGTCTAGATTGCATTGCTTCCAATTTGTTGAAATGCCTTCTGCTTAGCGTTTTTCTTACATATTCCATCCTCCTACAATGTGGTTGCCATACACAAAAGTTGTGTTCGTCAGTATCATGCATCAACGAATTTGGAAGTACGAATTTAATTCCTTTTTCTTGTGTGTTTACTTGACAAGGCAAAATCTGAAAGGACGAAGGCACGGAATGATGGTGGTCCTCTGGAGTAACCGAAACAGATGATCTCTGCAGATTCTCCTGCTACTCGTGCTGCAGTGCTAGTTCCAAATCTCATCTCCCCTACTCCACAACCCAAGGTGCTTGCTCTAACATGGCAGTGTGATATCTGGTTGTATGTTGCATATGGTGCCTAGCTTGTATTGCTCCTAATTTGTTAAATTGCATCTCCTTAGCTTACACATTATACATGTGAATATGACACGCCTTCCTGTTTTTGGTAAATACTACATCTGCCTATCACACCACGTTCTTACATCAAACTATTGTTCTTGTGTATCCTGCATCTATTGCTTATGATGAGATAGTCACGCCCGTGGGTTAATATGAGACATGCTACTCTTATAAAGAATGCAATTTCATCCTCTCCACATGATTCTCAAGAAACAGCAAGCCTAAATGAAGATATTGAACGTAGCTCTGTACTTGAAGACCGCACTTCCCCTACACCACCATCACAGGTGCTTGCTCTAACTTCGCAGTGTGATATGTGGTTGCATGTTGCATACGGTGTCTAGCTTGTAATGCTTCTAATTAGGGTAAATTGCATCTGCTTAGTTTACACATTATACCTGTGAATATGACATGCCTTCCTATTTTTGGTACACACTACATCTATGTGTTAACCTTGTTCTTACATGAAACTACATCTCTTCTGTATCGTGCATCAGTCACTTATGATGAGTAACCTTTATCCATTGCATATTGCATATTATTTCTAGCCTGTTGCCATGTATTGCTTCTAATTTGGTCAAATACATTTGTTAGGGCACCCTTTTAATTTGGCACAGTGATATTGGTTTCATCTTTCATATCGTTTCTAGCTTTCATTGATTCTAACAAGTTCAAGCACCTTGTGCTTAGTTTACACTTCATACATCATACATGTCAATATGTCACGCCGTCCTATTTTCATACATATTCCATCCCCCTATCATGCGGCTACCTTACATGAAAGTAGTGTTCATCAGTATCATGCATCAATGAGTTCTGAAGAACAAATTTTATTCCTTTTTCTTATGGGTTTGACATGACAAGGCAAAATCAAGAAAGAGGAAGGAAAAGAGTAAGGAAGGCGATGATGGTGGTCCTCTCTAGCAATGTAAATGGAGCATCTGTACCGATTCTCCTTGTACTGATAGTGCATTACAAGGTCCAAGTCTCCGCTCCCCTACTCCACCAGCCAAGGTGCTTGCTCTAACTAGGCAGTGTGATATCTGGTTGCATGTTGCATATGGTGTCTAGCTTGTATTGCTCCTAATTAGTGTAAACTGCATCTGCTTAGCTTACACATGATACGTGTGAATATGGCACGCTTTCCTGTTTTTGGTACATACTATATCTGTCTATCACACCATGTTCTTACATGAAACTACTCTTCTTGTGTATCCTACATCAGTCACTTATGATGGGACACCTTTAAGTTGGCAGTGTGATATTGGTTTGCGTCTTGAATATGATTTCTAGCATGTATTGCTTCTAGTTTGATGAACGCCACCTATGACGGGACAGTTTTAACTTGGCAGAGTGATATTGATTGCACCTTCCATATGGTGTCTAGTTTGCAGTGCTTCTAATTTGTTGAAGTTCCTTCTGCTTATTTACCACATCATAGGTGTGAATATGTCAAGCCATCCATATTTTCGTACATATTCCATCCTCGTATCATGACTTTGCCTTTCATCAGAGTAGTGTTCGTCAGTATCATGCATGAATGAGTTCTGAAGAGCGAATTATATTCCTTTTTCTTGTCGGTATGACCTCACAATGCAAAATCAATAAAGCTGAAGGATATTGGCAAGGCATTGGATGATGGTCCTTCCGAGCAACTGAAATGGAGGTTCTCTACAGATTCTACTCTGCCATCCTCCCAACAAGATTCGCAAGACAACGCAAGGCTAGACAGTCAACGTAGTTGTGTAGATCATGAGCACATCTCCCCTACTCCACCATCACAGGTGCTTGCTCTAACTTGTCATTATTATATGTGGTTTCATGTTGCGTATGATGTCTAGCTTGTATTGCTTCTAACTTTGTTGAATTGCATCTGCTTACTTTACACATAATGCCTGTGAATATCACATGTGTTCCTGTTTCTAGAACATACTATATCTGATCACACGATGTTCTTACATGAGACTACTGTTCTTGCATACCCGCATCAGTCACTTATGATAAGGCACCTTTAAGTCGCCATTGTGATATTGGTTGTGTCTTGCATATGATTTCTAGCATGTACTGCTTCTAATTTGTTGAAACGCCATACAGTTTGAACTTGGCAGAGTGATATTGGTTGCATCTTTCATATGGTGTCTAGCTTGCAGTGCTTCTAATTTGTTGAAATGCCTTCTGCTTAGTTACCACATCATAGGTGTGAATATGTCACACCATCCTGTTTTTCATACATATTCCATCCTCGCATCATGTGTTTGCCTTTCATCCGAGTAGTGTTCGTCAGTATCATGCATGAATGAGTTCTGAAGAGCGACTTTTATTCCTTTTTCTTATCGGTTTGACTTCACAATGCAAAATCATTACAGCTGAAGGAAATTAGTCCGACAGTGGATGATGGTGGTCCTTCGGAGCAACTCAAACAGGGAGTCTCTACATATTCTACTCCGCCAACCTCCCAACAAGATTTGCAAGACAACACAAGGCTAGACAGTCAACGTAGCTGTGTAGATGATGAGCACATCTCCCCTACTCCACCATCACAGGTGCTTCCTCTAACTTGGCACTATTATATGTGGTTGCATGTTGCGTATGATGTCTAGCTTGTATTGCTCCTAACTTTGTTGAATTGCATCTGCTTACTTTGCACATAATGCCTGTGAATATGACACGTGTTCCTGTTTCTAAAACATATGTGTATATGATGAGTACATCTCCCCTACTCCACCATCACAGGTGCTTGCTCTAACTTGGAATTGTTATATGTGGTTGCGTTTTCCGTATGATGTCTAGTTTGTATTGCTTCTGATTATGTTTAATTGCATCTGCGTAGCTTACAACTTATACCTGCAACGATCACTTACCCATAAGACACATTTAACTTGGGACTGTGATGTAGGTTGCATCTTGCATTGTCTTCTAGCTTGTATTGCTTCTAATTTCTTGAAATGGCACTTATGACGAGACACTTTTTACCTGATAGAGTGATATTGGTTGCATGTTCATATGGTGCCTAGCTTTCATTTCTTCTAATTTTGTTGAAATGCCTTCCACTTACTGTTTTCATACATATTCCATCCTCCTATCGTACGTGTGAATATGAAACACTGTCTTTTTTGTATATATTCCATCCTCCTATCCTGCGCTTGCCTTACATCAAAGTAGTGTTCGTCTGTATCATGCATCAACCAGTTATGCAGAGCTAATTTTATTCATCTTCTTGTGGTTTTGACTTCATAAGGCAATATCAGAAAATAGGAAGGAAAAGAGTAAGTTAGGGGATGTTGGTGGTCCTCCGCACCAATGAAAACAGAGACTATCTAGATTTGCCACTGCTACTGCTAATGAAGTTGAAGTCCCAAGTCTACATGATGAGTTCATCTCCCGTACTCCACCATCGCAGGTGCTTTCTCTAAGTTGATAGTGTGATAATTGGTTTCAGGTTGCATATGTTGTCTAGCCTATATTTATTCTATTTTGATTAAATTGCACCTGCTGAGTTTATACGTTATACATGTGCATATGACATGGCTTTCTGTGTCTTAAATACACTGCATCTATCTGTCATACCATGTTCTTACATCAAAGTACTGCTGTTGTGTATCCCGCATCAGTCACTCATGATTGGACGCTTTTAACATGGCAGTTTGATAGTGGTTGCATCTTGCATTAATTTCTACGTTGTACTGCTTCTAATTTTTCAAATTGCCACTTATGACAAGACACTTTTAACTTGGCAGAGTAATATTGGTTGCATCTTTCATATGGTGTCTAGCTTGCATTACTTATATTTTCTTGAAAATGCTTCTGCTTAGTTTACACATTGTAGATGTGAATATGTCATGCCGTCCTGCTTTTCTTACATATTCCATCCTCATATGGTTGTCTTACATCAAAGTATTGCTTGTCTGTATCATGCATCAATGAGTTTTGAAGAGCGATTTTATTCTTTTGTGTTGTGGGTACGGCTTGACATGGCAAAGTCAAAAAAGAGCAAAGAAAAGAATATATTAGGGAGTGGTGTTACTCGTCGGGTGAAACGGAAAAGGATTTGTCGTCGAGATTTTGCTGGTACTTATAGTGCAGTAGAAGGTCCAAGTCCACCAGCTAAATCTACAAATACAGTATCACCTGCTCCACCAGCTGCAGCATCCGCTTTAATTGTACCAGTATCTCAACGAGTTACTCGTTCATTTGCTCCGTAACTTGCCAGTTCCAAAGCTGCCTTCACACCTAACACTACTTCCGAAGCACTGTTGACACAACAGGACTTGGCAAGATCAGATGAACCTCATGAGCATCAACACCAAGATGGTACTTGACCGAGTCAAGCTGTAGTTGCATGCTCGTTTGGATGTACTCTCACAGTTTGATGTACACTAACACTTTCCATATTCGTTGTTGAACTAGCACCATGGCGCAAGCGGAAACAGACATCAGAGATAATGCTTGACAGATTAACAAAATCTAAAGGAGGAAGAATGGAGATCCATTTTGAGGCAGTTTTAAAAAGGTCACGTGATGCTACAGAGTTAGCCAAGTTAGTATCAGAGGCAGCCATTGCCGTTAGGTGTCATGCACGTATCCTCCCAACGTGGATCCAGTACAGGAATGAGAAAGACAATACCCAGTTTAAAACCTTCCTTGACCATTTATCCGTAAGTAATGTTATTCATTGCAATTAGTAATATTGTCTTACTTTGTCCCATACTTTCTAGCTTCCTCCTAATAAGACTCACATTCTTTTTCAATAGATGAGGTTCAAGTTGGATCCGAAAGATGATGCAACTAAACAAGCATGCACTCATGTTTTTTAGTCTACTCTGTGACTGTATCGATACCACCTTAGAAAATCTCACTTTGAAGGCAAGGCTAACAATGAAATCGCCCAAACATCACCAGTGGAATATATTACAGATGAAGACTGGACAACCCTTGTTAAACACTGGTCTGATCCAAAGTATCTGGTAGGCTATATGTATTTGATCAGACCACACATTGAACTTGTATTTATGTATGTGCCTTACAAGTGTATCTTCTTCTAGGCTAACTGTTTGAAGAACAAAACCAATAGTTCTAAAGTGAAATTCCAACATACAACAAGATCTCGTAGCTATATTACACACTGTGATGTGATACGTCTCCAATGTATCTATAATTTTTGATTGCTCCATGCTACTTTATCTACTATTTTGGACTATATTGGGCTTTATTTTCCACTTTTATATTATTTTTGGGACTAACCTATTAACCGGAGGCCCAGCCCAGAATTGCTGTTTTTTGCCTATTTCAGTGTTTCGAAGAAACGGAATATCAAACGGAGTCCAAACGGAATGAAACCTTCGGGAACGTGATTTTCTCACCGAACATGATCCAGGAGACTTGGACCCTGCTCCAAGGAACAAAAGAGTTGGCCACGAGGGTGGGGGGCACCCCCCCTAGGGTGCGTCCCCCTGCCTCGTGGCCCCCCTGTTGCTCCATCGACGTACTCCTTCCTACTATATATACCTACGTATCCCCAAACGATCAAAACAGGAGCCAAAAACCTAATTCCACCGCCGCAACCTTCTGTATCCACGAGATCTCATCTTGGGGCCTGTTCCGGAGCTCCGCCGGAGGGGGCATCCAGCACAGAGGGATTCTACATCAACACCATAGCCCCTCCGATGAAGTGTGAGTAGTTTACTTCAGACCTCCGGGTCCATAGCTAGTAGCTAGATGGCTTCTTCTCTCTTTTTGGATCTCAATACAATGTTCTCCCCCTCTCTCGTGGAGATCTATTCGATGTAATCTTCTTTTTGCGGTGTGTTTATTGAGACCGATGAATTGTGGGTTTATGATCCATCTTATCTATGAATAATATTTGAATCTTCTCTGAATTATCCGTTTGGTTTGGCCAACTAGATTGGTAGTTCTTGCAATGGGACAAGTGCTTAGCTTTGGGTTCAATCTTGCGGTGTCCTTTCCCAGTGACAGAAGGGGCAGCAAGGCACGTATTGTATTGTTGCCATCAAGGATAACAAGATGGGGTTTTTATCATATTGCATGAATTTATCCCTGTACATCATGTCATCTTGCTTAAGGCGTTACTCTGTTTTAACTTAATACTCTAGATGCATGCTGGATAGCGGCCGATGAGTGGAGTAATAGTAGTAGATGCAGAATCGTTTCGATCTAATTGTCTCGGACATGATGCCTATATACATGATCATACCTAGATATACTCATAACTATGCTCAATTCTGTCAATTGCTCAACAGTAATTTGTTCACCCACCGTAGAAAATCTATGCTCTTGAGAGAAGCCACTAGTGAAACCTATGACCCCCGGGTCTATTCTCATCATATCAATCTTCATTTACTTTATTACTTGCTTTGTTTTTACTTTGCCTTTTACTTTTCACTTTGCATCTATATACCAAAAATACCAAAAATATTATTTATCATCTCTATCAGATCTCACTCTCGTAAGTGATCGTGAAGGAATTGACAACCCCTAATCGCATTGGTTGCGAGGAGCTATCGTTCTATGTAGGTACGAGGGACTTGTGCATGGTCTCCTACTGGATTGATACCTTGGTTCTCAAAAACTGAGGGAAATACTTACGCTACCTTGCTGCATCATCCTCTCCTCTTCGGGGAAATCCAACGTGGTGCTCAAGAGGTAGCAAGAAGAACTTCTGGCGCCGTTGCCGGGGAGGCTCACGCAAGAGCAAGTCAACCATACCAAGTACCCATCACAATCCCTATCTCTCGCATTACATTATTTGCCATTTGCCTCTCGTTTTCCTCTCCCCCACTTCACCCTTGCCGTTTTATTCGACCTCTCTTTCCCAATCTCCTCCTCGTTTTCCCGTTTGCCTTTTCTCGTTGCCTTTATGTTCGCTTGTGTGTTGGATTACTTGTTGCCATGGCACAAGATAATACCAAATTGTGTGACTTCTCGGATACCAATAATAATGATTTCCTTAGTACTACGATTGCTCCTCTTAATAATGATGAGTCTTGTGAAATCAATACCGCTTTGCTGAATCTTGTTATGAAAGATCAATTCGCCGGCCTTCCTAGTGAAGATGTCGCTACTCATCTAAACAATTTTGTTGATTTGTGTGATATGCAAAAGAAGAAAGATACGGATAACAATATTGTCAAATAGAAGTTATTTTCGTTTTCACTTAGAGATCATGCTAAAGTTTGGTTTTCGTCTTTGCCTAAAAATAGTATTGATTCTCGGAACAAGTGCAAAGATGCTTTTATCTTTAAGTATTTTCCTCCCGCTAAAATCATCACTCTTAGGAACGATATTATTAATTTTAAACAACTTGATCATGAGCATGTTGCCCAATCTTGTGAAAGAATGAAATTGATGCTTCACAATTGCCCTACTCATGGTTTGAATTTATGGTTGATCATACAAAAATTTTATGCCGGATTGAATTTTGCTTCTAGAAACCTTTTAGATTCGGCTGCAGGAGGCACATTTATGGAAATTACGTTAGGAGATGCTACAAAATTGCTTGATAATATTATGGCTAATTATTCTCAATGGCACACCGAAAGATCTCCTAGTAAAAAAGTGCATGCTATAGAAGAAATCAATGTTTTGAGTGAAAAGATGGATGAACTTATGAAGATATTTTCTACTAAAAATACTCCTCTTGATCCCAATGATATGCCTTTGTCTACTTTGATTGAGAATAATAATGAATCTATGGATGTCAATTTTGTTGGTAGGAATAGTTTTGGAAACAACGCGTATAGAGGGAATTTTAATCCTAGGCCTTATCCTAGTAATCCTTCTAATAATTATGGAAATTCCTACAACAACTCTTATGGTAATTTTAATAAGATGCCCTCTGAATTTGACAGTAGTGTTAAAGAGTTTATGAATTCACAAAAGAATTTTAATGCTTTGCTTGAAGAGAAATTGCTTAAAGTTGATGATTTGGCTAGGAACGTTGATAGAATTTCTCTTGAAATTGATTCTTTAAAGCCTAGATCTATTCCTCCTAAGAATGATATCAATGAGTCTCTCAAAGCCATGAGAATTTCCATTGATGAGTGCAAAGAAAGAACCGTTAGGATGCATGCTTCCAAAGATGCCTTTATTAAAGCGTGTTCTTCCAATTCCTATGAAAATCAAGATGAAGATCTAAAATTTATTGATGTATCACCCACTAAATCTTTGTTTTGCAATATGAATCTTGATGAAACTGAATATGATCTTCCTTTACCTAGAAGACTTTCTAAGAATTCGGAGTTTCTAGATCTTGATGATGAAATTGATAAAAGTGGGATTGAAAGAAATAAAAATCTAGATATTGCTAAACCCACTATTTTGGATCTCAAGGAGTTTAATTACGAAAATTGCTCTTTAATTGGTTGTATTTCCTTGTTGCAATCCGTGCTAGATTCTCCTCATGCTTATAGTCAAAATAAGGCCTTTACCGAACACATTGTTGATGCCTTGATGCAATCTTGTGAAGAAAAACTTGAGTTGAAAGTTTCTATCCCTAGAAAACTCTATGATGAGTGGGAGCCTACTATTAAGATTAAAATTAAATATTATGAGTTTAATGCTTTGTGTGATTTGGGTGCTAGTGTCTCTACTATTCCCAAAACTTTGTGTGATTTGCTAGATTTCCGTGACTTTGATGATTGCTCTCTAAACTTGCATCTTGTGGATTCCACTATTAAAAAGCCTATGGGAAGAATTAATGATGTTATTATTGTTGCAAATCGGAATTATGTGCCCGTAGATTTTATCGTTCTTGATATAGATTGCGATCCTTCATGTCCTATTATTCTTGGTAGACCTTTCCTTAGAACGATTGGTGCAATTATTGATATGAAGGAAGGGAATATTAGATTCCAATTTCCCTTAAAGAAGGGCATGGAACACTTCCTTAGAAAGAAAATAAAATTACCATATGAATCTATCATGAGAGCCACTTATGGATTGCCTACCAAAGATGGCAATACCTAGATCTATCCTTGCTTTTATGCCTAGCTAGGGGCGTTAAATGATAGCGCTTGTTGGGAGGCAACCCAATTTTATTTTTGTTTTTTGTTTTTGCTTATGTTTAGGAATAAATAATCCATCTAGCCTCTGTTTGGATGTTGTTTTATGTTTTAATTAGTGTTTGTGCCAAGTAGAACCTATAGGATAACCTATGATGATAGTTGATTTGATTCTGCTGAAAAACAGAAACTTTGCACGCACAAATATAATTTTGTTGAATCACAGGAACGTGATTTTGCGTTGATTCGTGTTGCTGCTGTTAAATAAACAAATTTTACAGGACTTCCTATTTTGGTAGAATTTTTAGAGTTCCAGAAGTTTGCGTTAGTTACAGATTACTATAGACTGTTCTGTTTTTGACAGATTCTGTTTTGCGTGTGTTGTTTGCTTATTTTGATGAATCTATGGCTAGTAAAATAGTTTATAATCCATAGAGAAGTTGGAATACAGTAGGTTTAACACCAATATAAATAAATAATGAGTTCATTACAGTACCTTTAAGTAGTCTTTTGTTTTCTTTCTCTAACGGAGCTCACGAGATTTCTATCGAGTTTCGTGTTGTGAAGTTTTCAAGTTTTGGCTGAATTCTTTTGATGGATTATGGAACAAGGAGTGTCAAGAGCCTAATCTTGGGGATGCCCATGGCACCCCCAAGATAATCCAAGGACACCAAAAATTCAAATCTTGGGGATGCCCCGGAAGGCATCCCCTCTTTCGTCTACTTCCATCGGTAATTTACTTGGAGCTATATTTTTATTCACCACATGATATGTGTTTTGCTTGGAGCGTCTTGTATCATTTGCATCTTTGCTTGTTAATTTACCACAATCATCCTTGCTGTACACACCTTTTGAGAGAGCCATACATGAATTGGAATTTGCTAGAATACTCTATGTGCTTCACTTATATCTTTTGAGCTTGATAGTTTTGCTCATAGTGCTTCACTTATATCTTTTAGAGCACAATGGTGGATTTGTTTTAAAGAAACTATTCATCTCTCATGCTTCACTTAGATTATTTTTAGAGTCGTTATTAGCATGGTAACTTGCTTAATATTAATATACTTGGTATTCAAGATATGTGAAACTTTATTTTGAGTGAATTGAATACTAAGATAAGTTTGATGCTTGATAATTGTTTTGAGATATGGAGGTGATAATATCAAAGTCGTGCTAGTTGAGTAATTGTGAATTTGAGAAATGCTTGTGTTGAAGTTTGCAAGTCCCGTAGCATGCACGTATGGTTAAAGTTGTGTAACAAATTTGAAACATGAAGTGTACCTGGCTTGTGCATCCTTATGAGTGGCGGTCGGGGACGAGCGATGGTATTTTCCTACCAATCTATCCCCCTAGGAGCATGCACGTAGTACTTGATTTTTGATGACTTCTAAATTTTTGCAATAAGTATATGAGTTCTTTTGACTAATGTTGAGTCCATGGATTATACACACTCTCACCTTTCCGCCTTTGCTAGCCTCTTCGGTACCGTGCATTGCCCTTTCTCACCTTGAGAGTTGGTGCAAACTTGGCCGATGCATCCTAACCCCATGATACGATATGCTCTATCACACATAAACCTCCTTATATCTTCCTCAAAACAGCCACCATACCTACCTATCATGGCATTTCCATAGCCATTCCGAGATATATTGCCATGCAACTTCCATCATCATCATCATGACATACTTTACTTTTGTCATATTGCCATTGCATGATCATGTAGTTGACATCGTATTTGTGGCAAAGCCACCATGCATTATTTTTCATACATGTCACTCTTGATTCATTGCACCATCCCGGTACACCGCCGGAGGCATTCATATAGAGTCATATATTGTTCTAAGTTTCGAGTTGTAATCCTTATGTTGTAATCAATAGAAGTGTGATGATCATCATTATTAGAGCATTGCCCAAACAAAAAAAAAGAGAAAGGCCAAAAGAAAAAAAGCCCCAAAAAATAAAAAAATAAAAAGGGCAATGCTACTATCTCTTTTTCCACACTTGTGCTTCAAAGTAGCACCTTGTTCTTCATGTAGTGAGTCTCATATATTGTGCTTCAAAGTAGCACCTTGTTCTTCATGTAGTGAGTCTCATAAGTTGTCTTTCTATACTAGTGGGAATTTTTCATTATAGAACTTGGCTTGTATATTCCTATGATGGGCTTCCTCAAATGCCCTAGGTCTTCATGAGCAAGCGAGTTGGATGCACACCCACTAGTTTTCTTTTGTTGAGCATCCATAGCTCTAGTGCATCCGTTGCATGGCAATCCCTACTCCTCATGTTGACATCAATTGATGGGCATATCCATAGCCCGTTGATTATCCTCGTCAATGTGAGACTTTCTCCTTTTTTGTCTTCTCCACACAATCCCCATCATCATATTCTATTCCACCCATAGTGCAATATCCATGGCTCACGCTCATGTATTGCGTGAAGGTTGAAAAAGTTTGAGATTATTTAAGTATGAAACAATTGCTTGGCTTGTCATCGGGGGTATAGAAGTTGGGAACATCTTTGTGTGACGAAAATGAAGCATAGCCTAACTATATGATTTTGTAGGGATGAACTTTCTTTTGCCATGCTATTTTGAGAAGACATGATTGATTTGATTAGTATGCTTGAAGTATTATTATTTTTATATCAATATGAACTTTTGTCTTGAATCTTTCGGATCTTAATATTCATGCCACAATTAAGAAGATTTATATTGAAATTATGCCAAAGTATCACTCTGCATCAAAAATTCTTTTTTATCATTTACCTACGGGAGGACGAGCAGGAATTAAGCTTGCGGATGCCTGACACGTCTCCAACGTATCTATAATTTTTGATTGCTCCATGCTACTTTATCTACTGCTTTGGACTATATTGGACTTTATTTTCCACTTTTATATTATTTTTGGGACTAACCTATTAACCGGAGGCCCAGCCCAGAATTGCCGTTTTTTGCCTATTTCAGTGTTTCGAAGAAATGAAATATCAAACGGAGTCCAAACGGAATGAAACCTTCGGGAACGTGATTTTCTCACTGAACGTGATCCAGGAGACTTGGACCCTGCTCCAAGGAACAAAAGAGTCGGTCACCAGGGTGGGGGGCGCCCCCCCCCCCTAGGGCGCGCCCCCTGCCACATGGCCCCCCTGTTGCTCCACCGACATACTCCTTCCTCCTATATATACCTATGTAACCCCGAACGATCAGAACAGGAGCCAAAAACCTAATTCCACCGTCGCAACCTTCTGTATCCACGAGATCTCATCTTGGGGCCTGTTCTGGACCTCCGCCGGAGGGGGCATCCACCACGGAGGGCTTCTACATCAACACTATAGCCCCTCCGATGAAGTGTGAGTAGTTTACTTCAGACCTTCGGGTCCATAGCTAGTGGCTAGATGGCTTCTTCTCTCTTTTTGGATCTCAATACAATGTTCTCCCCCTCTCTCATGGAGATCTATTCGATGTAATCTTGTTTTTGCGGTGTGTTTGTTGAGACCGATGAATTGTGGGTTTATGATCCAGCTTATCTATGAATAAGTTTTGAATCTTCTCTGAATTCTTTTATGTATGATTGAGTTATCTTTGCAAGTCTCTTCGAATTATCCGTTTGGTTTGGCCAACTAGATTGGTAGTTCTTGCAATGGGAGAAGTGCTTAGCTTTGGGTTCAATCTTGCGGTGTCCTTTCCTAGTGATAGAAGGGGCAGCAAGGCACGTATTGTATTGTTGCCATTGAGGATAACAAGATGTTTTTTTACATATTGCATGAATTTATCCCTCTATATCATGTCATCTTGCTTAAGGCGTTACTCTGTTTTTAACTTAATACTCTAGATGCATGCTGGATAGCGGTCGATGAGTGGAGTAATAGTAGTAGATGTAGAATCGTTTCGATCTACTTGTCTCAGACGTGATGCCTATATACATGATCATACCTAGATATACTCATAACTATGCTCAATTCTGTCAATTGCTCAACAGTAATTTGTTCACCCACCGTAGAAAATCTATGCTCTTGAGAGAAGCCACTAGTGAAACCTATGGCCCCCGGGTCTATTCTCATCATATCAATCTTCATTTACTTTATTACTTGCTTTGCTTTTACTTTGCCTTTTACTTTTCACTTTGCATCTATATACCAAAAATACCAAAAATATTATTTATCATCTCTATCAGATCTCACTCTCGTAAGTGATCATGAAGGGATTGACAACCCCTAATCGCGTTGGTTGCGAGGAGCTATCATTTTATGTAGGTACGAGGGACTTGTGCGTGATCTCCTACTAGATTGCTACCTTGGTTCTCAAAAAATGAGGGAAATACTTATGCTACTTTGCTGCATCATCCTCTCCTCTTCAGGGAAATCCAACGCAGTGCTCAAGAGGTAGCATGATGGTCTTGTAAATAGCTGCTACGTCCTTCTTTTTTTGTGCCATATTATCGTATCTATATTGACTTGTTCCAAATATAGAGGAAAGCCCGTGCGGACCAAAAAGAACCTGAACTGAATGCAGTGCAAATCTTCAAGGATTGCCACACCAGCAAGATGAAGGGCATGAGCACACCAGTTCAAGCCACTGTTGTAAGTCCTTACTCCTCCTGCCTTTGAACTGATTGGTACTGTGATGTGTTCATTTAACTACTTGGTTGGCAGCCAATGTCAGTTAATCTATTCACTTTTATACACAGTTGCCTTAACGTATCATTTCACCTTACATGGTTTAAAAGAGATGAAGGATATTCTTTTGGTCTTGATCTGTAATCTAGTTGTTATGTTCACGTGCGCACACAATGATAAAATAGCCTGTTTGTTTTATATCTGTTTGCCCATGATATGAATGATGTCATACTATGTTCGTCCTACTTTAAACCATGTCTCTTTATCCTTAGATATCAACGAATGTGAGGAAATAGACAATATAGTAGGCATGCTACATGGACATATGTTCTGATAGTCATTTTATTATGTATTTGGCACTACAATGCATGCTAATGTATTACAGTAGTTCACCCAAATAAGTTATGTATAAATGTGTAACCTACTTTTTTTGTTTTTGTCTCATTAGTAACTTATCTGGTACACTAATCTACAAGTTCAAACTTTCAGGAAGCTATGGAACAAATGATTTAACAGTCACAACCACCTGAAGGTGACGAGGCTACCACAGGCACAATGTCACCTCTTGCTGCAGTGCGTCAGTACCTCTCCACTAACAGTGCAAAAAGCACCTTCATGCGTAATTCTGGGTTGGTTGTCAAGGTAACCTCGTCCAAATCGCCTACTGAACAAAATCTTCCTGCTAGACAGAGTGATATATCTGTGCTCCAGACACAAGTCCAATCCCTAATGGACATTGTTTCGGAAACAAGAATAGTGGTTCACAAATGTCGTCAAGATATGAATGGTTTTGAAACCAGACTACCAGACATTCGCTTCATTGTTCAAGAGCAATGGCGGAAAAAGGTGAAGATCGTGCTGCTCCATCAGATTCTACAGCCTGAAACATTAGCACTCAGGTCAAATGATCTGTGCCTCTATACATCTGATGATGCTTTTATCTGCAAGGACTGTAAACTTTATGCCAACAGGCCTTTTGTTGTATGGTTGGAATTTATTTTGTTGTGATACAGCATTTTATGATGCTACCATAGGCTGCAGTAATTATGATGCTATTTTTGTATAGTGTAGGTTTATCTTAGTAATGTATTCGGCCGAAAGCTTCGTAGGAGCCCAACATGCCAACATTCGTCGGCCCCATTCCAATTTGGCTAAAAACGATTATGGGCCGAAATTGGCATGTAGCCCACTAAAAATATCTAGGCCTAAATCAGCATAAGTGATGCGGAGCATCCCTCGCTCATCCCCATGGACGTGCCCACATCTCCCTCGACACCACTTGGACCCATGACACAAGCCCGAGCTAAGGCCATTGAAGATAAGGTGAACTCGCTCCTCTCCGAACTTCCTATTCCTACTCACGAGACATGGCTACTACCTCATTCAGAAACTCTGTGTGTTATCAGGTGCCTGGAAACAAGCCACGGAGCAGCGACCCCCAAGAGCCAAGACGGCGAGGACCCCAATCATGATGAACAAGAAGAAGAGCTGCCGCGAAGCTACAGGCGTCGGACGACCGACAGTGTTCGGACGTCCGACGAGTCCCAGGACATGGACGACCGGACCCCTCCGGACGTCCGACACTTCATCACCCGAACCAAACCTACGGACATCCGGAGTGGACCGGACGACCGGACGCCAAGCACCCGAACCAAATCTACGGACGTCCGAGCGCGCCCGGACGACCGGACCCTCCTGAAGCCCCGGACGAATGACCCCCTACGGACGACCGACGCGCCTACACCCGAGCTGAAACAACGGACGTCCGAGCCCGCCCGGACGACCGGACCGTCACGAGCCTCCGGAGGTCCGATGCCTTCCAGACGTCCGACTCCTGAGTGACCAAACCTGCGGGTTGGAGCCCTTGTACCCCTTCGTTTTGACTTCCATTTGCACTAAGACTATAAATAGGACACCCCCACCTCCTTGTACGGGCAGCATTGGATTAGCTCATATTTGTGAGAGAGCCTTTGCTCATCCACTTGGATACTTCTCCTTGGAGTTCAGGACCTCTTCGGAGAAGATCCCCCAAGCGGATTCAAGACCCCTCTCGAGGGAAGACCATCAAGACCTCCGTTAGGAGATGAACTGTCCTTTGTATCCTTACCTTTGTTGATTGTGGATCATATGTATCTCTTTGTGTTTGGTGATCTAGCACTCGTGTGATCTATTCTTTGTCAGTTTCGTGATTCTCTCTCGTCCTCCCCGTGATTTCCCCTTTGTGCTTCCGCGTGTTCTTCGTGTTTCTCCCGTGGGATCCCTCCAAACGTGAAAGATCATCCACCTAGGGTTCCGCCCTACATCATCTTGGTATCATGAGCCACATTGATCACGTTTTTGGATCCCCTACCCCGTGTTTTCTAGCTTGATTTTGTTGTTTTCATCCTAATTCCGAAAATTCCCCACCAAAAATAGCCCCAAAATTTTTTGTGATTTGTTTGTGAGTTGAGATTTTGTTGGATTTGGTCCATGGATTTGTGTTGCTGCGTGTGGATCTAGCTTTTCCCACCCTCCCCACCCTTTTCCATCCACCAAACCGCTCGATTTCAACCTCACCATCTTCTTCTTCCCCGGAGTTTTTCGCAGTTCCTCTCCCTGAGCCCGATTTTCGCCCAGGCTCCGGACGACCGGAAAAGGCCGGACGTCCGACGAAGTCTGGACGACTGTAAAATCACGGACGTCCGTGAAACCCTGACGAAGCTGAAGTTCGACAGTTCCCCACCTCCACATTCCCACATTCCACCACATCTTCCAAACCCACATACACAAACATCTTTCATGATACCTCCGATGACGATTTTGACACAGTTTGGTCCTTGAGATTTTGAGTTGTGGATTCCGTATCCTTTTGTGTTTCGGCTATCTAGGTACGGTTGACGTCATCACCACCACGGCTCATCTTCGCAAGGGTCTCATCATCGCAAGGACGATAACTTTGACGACATCTTTGTCATACCTTGCAATTGCATTGATACCCACATGTCCCTACTTTTGCGTAGCTTACCCATCGAGACTAGCCGTTGAGTATTGCTGGCAACGTGACTTGTGCACATTAGTGATCATACTCCATATAGCATACATATCATACCATAGTGGTGCATATCTTGAGATCAACTTGTGTGTCACAAAGTTGTCATTGCATACGCAATTGCTACCTTGGTTCGTGAGTCTTGCATGAGAAAAGAGCTCAAAAGTGAAAGAGCCACCCAAGCTTTTAAGCAAAGAGGAGAGATAAGAAAAGAGCTTATAAGCAAGAACCATAGCATCATACAACATTAAGATTGTCATATCCGATCATCTTGGATCATCGCACCGAAATATCATACATATAGCATACTTGGGATAGAGATAGTTGCATTTTTGCCTAGTAGGTTGTGCACAAGTTTGCGTATCCGCCTATTATGCAATCGTGCTAGCGTCTCTCTAGTATTGTGCAACAAGAGCATTTTCGTGGTTTCCACATTTTGGCTCACTTTTGGATTGCACAATCCCACTTATCTATTTGCGTGTGTGTTTCCGTGTACCCATACTTGCTTGGTCTACTTGTTGCATTTGCAAATTTGTGAATCTTTTCCAACATTATTGAAGCTTACTTACTATTGCATCAAATTTTGTGCCACCATCCTAACCAAGCTCCACCAAAAGCTCTTACTTGTGTAGGTGTGAGAACCGACAAGAATTGGTACCAACAGTGCTATTTCATTGTCCGCATTTGAGTGAATTTGATTCATCTTCAACATCGGTCAAGGTACATTTGGTACAGGTTCTTTTCCTTCTTCCACTTACATTTTACTTGGTATGATGGATAGGCCAAGTTCTTCTACAAATCCACCTCTCATCGAGAACGGCGACGACATGTCATCATTCGTCACAAAGAGCCACCTCTTTGGTGCTCAAAGGGCGTTACACCAAGAGAAACAAGCTATGAGTGACCGCATAGACAACCTCGCCACCGACTTGCGACTCTCCGAGCAACGTACAAGAGACTACTTCGACGACAAGTTCGACTCTCACAAGCAAGAAAATGATGCAAGAATGGACTAGATCCGCGCCTTGATGAGGAACCGGCATCATTCCACTTCTTCCTCCTCAAGACGGAGCCGCTCGAGTCGACACTCCGATAACACCTTCTCCGGCTCAAGTACACCGTCATCGACCATTCTTCGACGAGCCGCGCGTCAAGACCGTCATGCATCTCGGAACCCACTACAAGACAAGCATTCACAAGAGCAAGTCGATGAGCAAGTCCCTCGTCCTAAATCAAACCAAGTGGCTTTTGCTCAAGCTCAAGAACGACAACGACTACGGCGACAAGAAGAAGAACGAGCGCGTCTACACCAAGAAAAACAAGACGCCGAGGCTCAACGTCTTCAACAACAACAACGTGAAGCGCAAGCTCTTGAGGCGCAACGTGCCCTTCAAGAATCAAGTCGAGCCATCGCCAACCGCAACCGCGAACGGCGCAATCAAGAGGAAGCTCTTCGAGAAGAAATCCAAGAAAGGAACTACCTACCACAAGTGCAACGTCAAGCGCCACAAGTTCCTCCACAACCTTGTCAAGCTCCACTTCAACCTCAAGTTCAACAAGAGCAAGTTGATCATGGACTTCCTCCGCGCCAAGAGCAACATGAGAATGACTATCCCCCACGTCAAGGATGTCATCATAACCATCGCCAACAACACAATGAAGAGCAACGCTATGGCAAGCTCAAGTTCACAATGCCCAAGTTCAAAGGAAGCAATGATCCGGAAGAGTACCTCTCATGGGCATTGAAGGTCAACAAAATCTTTCGTTTGCACAACTATGAGGAAGAGAAGAAGATCGCTATGGCATCACTTGAGTTCCAAGACTATGTGCTCATATGGTGGGAACAAGTCCTTGAACGCCGTGAAGCAAGAGGTGAACCTCTAATCACCACTTGGGCTCAAATGAAGGATGTCATGCGGGCACGCTTTGTACCAACCTACTACAACCGCGATCTCTTCAAGAAGCTACAACTCCTCAAGCAAGGAACAAAGAGTGTTGAAGAATACTACAAGGAAATGGAGATAGCCATGATTCGAGCCAATGTCAAGGAAGATGATGAGCAAACAATGGCACGTTTCTTGAATGGACTCAATCATCCCATCAAGAAGATCGCCGACTTCCAACCATATTCCAACCTCATTGAGCTCGTGCATCAAGCAACCAAGGTGGAACGTCAAGTGCAAGATGACTTCAAGTACGCCAAGTACTCATCCAAGACATACGGATTCTCCAACATCCAAGCTTCAACGACTCCTCCAACATCTACGTCAATCAAACCTTCTCCAAGCAACGACGACAAGTCAAGTTACAAGAAAAATCCGACAAGTTCAAGTCGTCTTCCTCCTACTACAAGCAACTTCAAGCCGCGTGCTTCATCATCTACTCCGATCGATGAGACCGTCAAAACAAGCTCCTTCAAGTGTTTCACTTGCGGCGGCCGAGGCCACAAGTCCTATGAATGCACGAATAAGCGCACCATGATCCTCAACGACGATGGCACATATGACTCAATGAGTGAAGAGGAGATGGAAGCCCTTGAGCAAGTGGCCATGCACCGGCGCGTGAACGAAGATGAAGATGATCAAGTCTTTTGTGATGAGGATTCGAGCCCCGGTCTCATTGTCTCCAAAGTCTTGACACTTCAACATCAACAATAAGAAGACCAAAGATGCCACATCTTCCACACAAAGGCCTGCATCAATGGAAAGTCCGTCAAGGTCATCATCGATGGAGGTAGTTGCCACAACTTGGCAAGTGAAGAACTATGCTCCAAGCTTCAATTGGTCAAGAGGAAGCACCCGCACCCCTACAAGGTCCAATGGCTAAGTGACTCTGGCACTATACGAGTTGAGCATACGGTCCAAGTCTCCTTCAAAATTGGTGCCTATGAAGACACTTTGGAATGTGATGTGGTCCCAATGACCGTTTGCCACCTCCTTCTTGGTCGACCATGGCAATTCGACCATGGTGTCATCCACAATGGGCGCACCAATCACTATAGCTTCAAGATGAAAGGGAAGGAGTATGTGCTACGACCTATGTCTCCTAGTCAAGTGATAGCCGACAAGCAAGCCACCCACCATGGAGAGAAGAGTGAGAAAGTGACCCACCCAAAAGTGAGTGAGAGCCACAAGACAAATATGAGCGCCTCTTCGCCTAGAGAGAAAAACCTCATCCTATTTGCCACCAAAAGTGAGATTAGAGAATTGTGTGAGAACCCATCGAGTGTGATGCACTTCGTCCTCGTGTGCAAAGATGGAGAGCAAACAACTAACACCTCTCACGAGCTACCTTTAGTGTTTCAATCTCTTTTGCAGGAATTCCAAGATGTTTTCCCCGATGAGCTACCTCCGGGTCTACCTCCACTTCGAGGCATTGAGCATCGAATCGACCTCATCCCCGGAGTGCCACTTCCAAACAAAGCTCCATACCGTGTCAACCCCGAAGAGACAAGGGAAATCCAACGGCAAGTACAACAACTCATCGACAACGGTCATGTACGTGAAAGCTTAAGCCCTTGTGCCGTTCCCGTTATACTTGTGCCTAAGCCCGATGGAAGCTTCCTTTTGTGTTCCGATTGTAGACCTATAAATGCTATTACCGTTCGCTATAGGCATCCCATTCCTCGCTTAGATGATATGCTTGATGAACTTAGCGGAACCAACTTTTTCTCAAAAATTGACCTTAAAAGTGGTTATTACCAAATACGCATTCAAGAAGGTGATGAATGGAAAACTGCTTTCAAAACTAAATTTGGCTTGTATGAGTGGTTAGTCATGCCTATGGGTCTATCGGAAGCTCCCGGTACTTTCGTGCGTCTTATGCATCATGTGCTTAGACCTTACATTGGAGTATTTGTTGTGGTTTACTTTGGTGACATTCTTGTGTTTAGCAAAACAATGAAAGACCATATTAATCATGTTAAATCCATTTTGCAAACCCTTCGCAAGGAAAGCCTTTATGCAAATTTGAAAAAAAATGCACGTTTGGTGTTGACAAAGTGGTTTTCTTGGGATTTGTTGTCTCTTCAAAAGGTGTTCATGTTGCCGAAACTAAAATTGAGGCAATTAAAACTTGGCCCCAACCAACCAATTTGCAACAAGTGCGTAGTTTCCTTGGCCTTGCAGGATTTTATCGCCGATTTGTGAAAAACTTTAGCACAATTACCGCTCCTTTGCATACCTTGAGTAAGAAGAATGCTCTTTTTGTTTGGGGATCTTTGCAATCCACCGCTTTTAATGAGCTCAAGTCTTTGCTTACTCATGCTCCGATTCTTGCTTTGCCCAATTTTGAAAAAACTTTTGAGGTTCATCGTGATGCAAGTGGTACCGGAATTGGCGGAGTTTTGATGCAAGAAAAACGAGCCATTGCTTATTTTAGTGAAAAACTCTCCGGTGCTCAACTTAATTATCCCATCTATGACAAAGAATTGTATGCTTTAGTGCGTGTGCTACATGTTTGGGAACATTATCTTAGACCTCATGAGTTTGTCATCCATACCGATCATGAAACGCTTAAGTACTTAAAAGGTCAAACTAAATTGAACAAGCGTCATGCCAAATGGAGTGAATTCATTGAATCTTTTCCTTATGTGATCAAGTACATTAAGGGTAAAGAAAATGTAGTTGCGGATGCACTTTCATGCATATGCACACTTGTGACTAAACTTGAGTTGAATGTTATTGGTTTTGAGCATATAAAAGATTTGTATGAGCATGATCTTTCTTTTGCTACTCCTTACGCTAAATGTTTGACACACATGTCTTGGGAACGATATTACATCAAGGATGATTATCTTATGAGAGCTAACAAACTTTGCATTCCCGAGTCTTCTCTTCGTTTGCTACTTTTGCACGAGGCTCATGGAGGTGGACTCATGGGACACTTTGGACGCGACAAGACTTTCGCCACGCTCTCCAAGAACTACTTTTGGCCCAAGATGTTCTGTGATGTCTCACGCTTCACCAACCGTTGCTCTACATGTCGCAAAGCTAAGTCAAAAGCTCAATCCCATGGTCTTTACATGCCACTTCCTATTCCTTATCAACCTTGGGAAGACATTAGCATGGATTTTGTACTTGGTTTGCCTAGAACACAAAATGGCAAGGATTCTGTCTTTGTTGTTGTGGACAGATTTTCTAAGATGGCACATTTCATTCCTTGCAACAAGATAGACGATGCTTCACATATTGCTAATCTCTTTTGTAGGGAAATCTTGCGACTTCATGGATTGCCAAAGACGATTGTCTCCGATCGTGACGTCAAGTTCTTGAGTTACTTTTGGAAGACACTATGCGCCAAGCTCGGCATCAAGCTATTGTTCTCTTCGGCATACCATCCTCAAACCGCCGGCCAAACGGAGATGACGAACCGTACACTCTCCACTCTACTTCGCGTGTTGATCAAGAGGAACATCAAGGAGTGGGAGGCGTGTCTACCCATCACCGAGTACCCCTACAACCGTGCAAGACATTCCACGACCGGCAAGTCCCCCTTCGAGGTCGTCTATGGCTTCAACCCTTTGTCCCCATTGGACATTCTACCTCTTCCTCTACAAGAGCGAACCAACCTCGACGCAAGCGCTCGTGCATGCTACATCAAGAAGATGCATGAAGATACAAGGCACACCATCAAGCGCCAAGTACAACGACTAACGACCAAGCTCAACATCAACAAGCAACCCATGGTATTCAACATTGGTGATCTAGTGTGGCTACATCTTCGCAAGGACCGCTTCCCCAAAGAACGCAAGTCCAAGCTTCTACCACGCGCCGATGGACCTTTCAAGGTTCTAGCACGCTACAACGACAACTTCTACAAGATCGACCTACCACGAGACAAGTACAACGTGAGCGACATCTTCAACATCAAGGACCTCGCACCTTTCCATGGTGATGCACCTTTTGATCTGAGGTCGGATCTCTCCCAAGGGGGGGGGGGAGATGATGCGGAGCATCCCTCGCTCATCCTCATGGATGTGCCTACATCTCCCTCGACACCACTTGGACCCATGACACGAGCCCGAGCTAAGGCCATTTAAGATAAGGTGAACTCGCTCCTCTCCGAACTTCCTATTCCTACTCACGAGACATGGCTACTACCTCATTCAGAAACTCTGTGTGTTATCAGGTGCCTGGAAACGAGCCACGGAGAAGCGACCCCCAAGAACCAAGACGGCGAGGACCCCAATCATGATGAACAAGAAGAAGAGCTGTCGCGAAGCTACACGCGTCGGACGACTGACAGTGTCCGGACGTTCGACGAGTCCTAGGACACGGACGACCGGACCCCTCCGGACGTCCGACACTTCGTCACCCGAACCAAACCTACGGACGTCCGGAGTGGACCGGACGACCGGACGCCAAGCACCCGAACCAAATCTACGGACGTCCGAGCGCGCCCGGACGACCGGACCCTCCTGAAGCCCCGGACGACCGACCCCCTACGGACGACCGACGCGCCTACACCCGAGCTGAAACAACGAACGTCCGAGCCCGCCTGGACGACCGGACCGTCACGAGCCTCCGGACGTCCGACGCCTTCCGGACGTCCGACTCCTGAGTGACCAAACCTGGGGGCTGGAGCCCTTGTACCCCTTCGTTTTGACTTCCATTTGCACTAAGACTATAAATAGGACACCCCACCTCCTTGTACGGGCAGCATTGGATTAGCTCATATTTGTGAGAGAGTCTTTGCTCATCCACTTGGATACTTCTCCTCGGAGTTCAGGACCTCTTCGGAGAAGATCCCCCAAGCAGATTCAAGACCCCTCTCGAGGGAAGACCATCAAGACCTCCGTTAGGAGATGAACTGTCCTTTGTATCCTTACCTTTGTTGATTGTGGATCATATGTATCTCTTTGTGTTCGGTGATCTAGCACTCGTGTGATCTATTCTTTGTCAGTTTCGTGATTCTCTCTCGTCCTCCCCGTGATTTCCCCTTTGTGCTTCCGCGTGTTCTTCGTGTTTCTCCCGTGGGATCCCTCCAAATGTGAAAGATCAGCCACCTAGGGTTCCGCCCTACATCAATAAGCTTTCATATTTTTCTGGTAGGCATGTGCCCATAGTGCGCCTTTAACAGGCCTAAACATAATTTGGGCCCTCAGTAAAAATAGGCCGTTTACAGGTGTAAATATCTCGAGACCATAAAAAACATGGGCCTTTAATAGACAGAAAGTGAGATTGGGCCCTGATTGTGCCAAATAACCCACTGGTCTTAGCAGGCCGAAATGGTGGCCCATTTACGATGCGGATCTTTGTCAGGCCGAAATTCGGACGCGCCGTAAATGCGCCGACCTAATACACGGGCCTTTAACAGGCCGGAACTTCGGCCGGGCTAGATTAACGTCATTTTATATAGGTCGTTAATGGGCCCGATATGACGTTGGGCCACATATGGCCCATGGTTTTTGTCCGGTGTTAACATGCCGAAAATGATAACAAGCCGAAAGTGGCCCAAATATATAGTGGGCCTCTAACAGGCTGAATGTCAGACATGGCCGAATATGACCCAAATCCTTCACGGTCGTTTATGGGCCAAAAGTTTTGATGGCCTGTAAATTGGCCCAAATGAAGCAGGACCTTTAACAGGCCAGAAATACATCGGGTCGTAATTTGGCCCAAATACTTAGCGGACTGTTAACGGCCCAGAAGTGACTATGGGCCGCGATGATGACAAGTTTAGGACAGGCTGTTGATGGGCCAATTTGACACTAGCCATACGGGCCTTAACAGAGAATGTTGAGCCTTTAGCTGGGCCGACCCATTATGGTCTGCAAAATCTTGTGGGCCTTTAGCTGGGCGGGCCCATTGTGGTCTGCTAAATCTTGTGGGCCTTTAGCTGGGCCGGCCCATTATGGTCTGCAAAATATTGTGTGCCTTTAGCTGGGCCGGCTCATTATGGTCCACTAAATCTTATGGGCCTTCAGTTGGGCTGGCCCATTTAAACTTTATGGGCCACTTTTGGGTCCGTCCACATGTCAACATATCATAGGCCCATGTCGACCGTTGGATGAGTGACACATGTGCCAACGCGGAGCTGACACGTGGTTCCGTCGGCCAATGAGAATTTTACAAGTGGAAAGTCGGCATTGGTCGTGACTGTTAGCGGGTTATCGGATCCAAAACCCGGCCCGATAGCTTAACGGCGGTTAACGGCGTCCCATTATGGTGGATGCCACGTGTCGGTCACCCTTGACGAAAGCACTTCTATGACGCGTGATTTATTGTCATGGAAGTGGACACTTCCGTGATGATAATTTTGGTAATGTCATGGAACACTTCTACGATAGCACGGGTATGACTATCTTGATTCTGTCATAAAATCGTCATGGATGTACATGCATGACAGAAAACGCGACCTACTGTGACAAACATGTATCATCACATAAGTGTATTTTTTGTAGTGAAAGGGGTGGTGGAGTTTAACTGCACTAAGGCAGCTTTGACTCAGTGGCTCGCCTGAACTATGATTGCAAGTAACTCCTTTGAGGTGCCGCACACGAGTCCACATATTCACCATATCAATACACCACTATGGATCCGCTCATGTCTCCCTACGAGAACGCCACCCATAGCACTCACGCTTATCTTGCGCATTTTAGAGTATCCACTTTTACTTGTCTATGAACTGTATAAGCAACCAAGTAGTCCTTTACCGTGGACGCAACTATTTGAATAGATGATGTTAACCCTGCAGGGGTGTACTTCTTCACACACGCTCTCGCCACTTACCGCCATGTCCACATCATGTATCTCGGCAACCTTCAAGAGGAAGCCTGGCGAGGGTGTCAACCACGACCTGACTTACCACAAAGTCCCTAGTCCAGGTTTATTGCCTATTCAGGTTCCATCCACAGGGAGACCGTCCGAGGTTTCCACATACGGCCCCGAATGATGTGTGTAGGGTTCTCGGGTCACTAAACGGGCAGCTCCGTACACCAGGCCATGTGCCTACCGCATCATAGCCCACCCCTCGGGTCAGCGCTGCACACGGCCTCCAGCATAATACAAACACCAGAAACTACTTGCAACTCCTGGACAGAGGACATGGGCGGTTAATAAGTCGAGAGGGTCCATTGGTTTTGGTCCCAACGCGTGGTAGTAGCCGATCTTAAATCACATATATAGATCTCAGTTCCTACGGACGGTTCCAATGAAACAACCCACCATGTACTCCTACATGGCCTCTCATCGGTACCTTTACCAAATCGTGTTCACACACTTAGCTCACACATAGTAGGACATGTACATCACCATTCCAATTCATCCCTGATGAATCAGGACCTGACTCAACTCTAAGCAATAGCAGTCATGACAAACAAGCATGAATGAGTAGGCACATCAGGGCTCAAACAACTCCTACTCATGCTAGTGGGTTTCATCTATTTACTGTGGCAATGACAGGTCATGCGGAGGAAAGGGGTTCAACTAACGCAACATGTAACAGATGAATCATTGTTGTCCTAATGCAGTAAAAGAGAGCAGGAGTGAGAGAGTGGGATTGTATCGGAATGAACAAGGGGGTTTTGCATGCCTGTCACTTCTGAAGATAGTATAGCTCTTCATCGCTGTCATCGAACTCGTCATCGGAACAACGTCTACTGAGAGGGGAGAAACACCGGCAACAGAGAAAGAACACAATCAATGCAATGCAACAATATGATGCATGATCATGACACGACAATATGATGTGATTTGAGCTGATGCAACTAGCAATAAGTTAAATGAAGTTGGTTTGAACCCTAGGTTCAATTTCAAACTCCATATGTTAATATTCATATACCAACTAGTTGATTTACCCTAAACAGTAGTCATAAGTTATTCTAACATGCATGAAAATGGTACAAATGGATAGATTGGATTTTCCTAATCATTTTTCATATATAAATTATTTAATATGGAGTTATAGATAATTTTCTATGAATTTTTGAAGTTTTAAACATTTTCTAAAAAAATTTCAATTATTTTTAATCCAAAAAATTGTTAATTGCATCAGCATGACCTTACCGTGATGTCAGCTAGCGCGGTCCAGGTCAAACCTGACCAGTGGGACCCACTGGTCAGTGACATGCCTAACTAACAGAGTTAATTAGCATTAATCTAATTCTAATCTAGAGTAGTTACGGGCCTCGGCCCACATGTCAGTGACTCAAAGTGTAGTTAGTGAGGCGATTAACCCCTAATAGTGGTGGTTAGCACTAATCAAAACCTAAACTAGTTTCAGTTAGGGGTCGGCCCCACATGTTAGTGACTCGGGTGGGGTCCAGCCGGGGTCAAATTGCGTCAAACCCACCGGCAGTTTACCGCCGGCGAGTTCAGACGCGGCGGAGCACGGTAGAAACCCACCACAGGGCACCGTTCGCCCGCGCCTCGGGGCTCCCTAGGGAGCTAGTGCAACGACCCAGCCAACAGTGGTCTCAGGGAGGCCGGAGGTGGACGATAGCGACGATGGCGAGCTTGACTACGGCGGCCGGAGCTCGGGCGTTGATGAAACTGATGACGTAGTGCGCGGGAGGATCAGCAGCTAGCACCAATGGGTTCTACACGTTCCCACGAGGCCAACAGACATATGCATGGGACCATTTGATAATCGTAGCATCGTCGGCGACGAGCTCAGGCGGCAGTGCAGTCATGTGATAGTGGCACGGTGGCTACAATGTGCAAGAGGGAGAACTGAGAGGGGGAGAATGATCAGCAGCTCACCGCAAACACGACAAGCGAGTCAGCAAGCTCGAGGAGAGGTTGATGAGGAGGTGAGGTCGCGGGTGATCTGTAGGATCGAAAGTATGTCTATAGGGGGGGTGATTAGACTACTTGACCAAATAAAAACTTAACCTTTTCCCAATTTTAATTCTTGGCAGATTTTAGAAATTTAGCACAAGTCAAGCAATCAAGACACGGTTCAAGCAATTATGCAATGAGTATATGAGCAGCAGAAAGTAAAGCATGCAACTTGCAAGAAGGTAAAGGAATGGGATTGGAGTGTGCAAACGCAATTGGAGACACAGATCTTTTTGGCGTGGTTCCGATAGGTGGTGCTATCATACATCCACGTTGATGGAGACTTCAACCCACAAAGGGTAACATTTGCGCGAGTCCACGGAGGGCTCCACCCACGAAGGGTCCACGAAGAAGCAACCTTGTCTATCCCACCATGGCTATCGCCCATGAAGGACTTACCTCACTAGGGTATATCTTCACGAAGTAGGTGACCTCCTTGCCCTTACAAACTCCTTGGTTCAACTCCACAATCTTGTCGGAGGCTCCTAAGTGATACCTAACCAATCTAGGAGACACCACTCTCCAAAAGGTAATAGATGGTGTGTTGTTGATGAACTCCTTGCTCTTGTGTTTCAAATGTTAGTCTCCCCAACACTCAACTCTCTCTCGTAGGATTGGATTTGGCGGAAAGATGATTTGAGTGGAAAGCAACTTGGGGAAGGCTAGAGATCAAGATTCATATGGTTGGATTGGAATTTATTGGCCTGAACACATGAGTAGGTGGTTCTCTCTCAGAAAATGAATGCTGGAAGTGTAGGCACGTTCTGATGGCTTCCCCAAGAATGAGGAGAGGGTGAAGGGGTATGTATAGCCTCCACACAAAATCTAACCATTACACACAATTCACCAAACTCGGTGGGACCAAATCAGAAAACTCGGTCGAACCGATTTAGTTCATAATGTGACCGTTAGGCATTTTGGTGGGACCGACACATCAACTCGGTGGGACCGACATCATTAGGGTTAGGGCATAACGTAATCTCGATTTGAACGATTACACAAACTTGGTGGGACCGGCTTTGGTAATAAGAAAACCAGGGAGTTGGTCAAGCAGACTCGGTGGGACCGATTCGCTCATCTCGGTTAGACCGAAACGTGACGAAAAGGAAACAGTGAGTTGGCATTGCAGACTCGGTGGGACCGATCGCTCATTTCTGTTGGACTGAAATATTACGAAGGGAAACAGAGAGTTTGCAATCCCATCTCGATGAGACCAAGATCCCTATCGGTGGAACCGAAGTGACTAGAGTTTCTGGCCATGGCTATGTCAAATGAACTCAGTGGCGCCGGATAGATCAAATCGGTGGGGCCGAGTTTGACTTTTGGTTTGGGACATACGTGGATATGAGAAAGTGGTTGAGGGCTTTTGGAGCATATCACTAAGCATTTTGAGCAAGCAAGCCATTAAGCAACACCTCATCCCCTTTTAATAGTATTGGCTTTCCTATAGACTCAATGTGATCTTGGATCACTGAAATATAAAATGTAGACTCTTGAACTTTAGAGCTTGAGCCAACCCTTTGTCCTTATCATTTTGAGGGGTCCACAATCCAAATCCATGCCATGCCAATCATTGAACTTTCCTGAAATATTTATCTTTGAATGGCATTAGTGCAATGAGCTATATGTTGTTAATCATTACCAAAACCACCCAGGGATAGTTGCACTTTCAATCTCCCCCTTTTTGGTAATTGATGACAACATATAGATCAAAGCTTCGACAAATGATAATAAGATTGAAATACATTGTCGCTTTGAGAAGTATGTGATAAACAAGAGCTCCCCCTAAATATGTGCATTATTTAAATTTGCTTTGGACTGCAAATGCACAATCTGTTAGGATCATGGGTCACTCTTCCATGTCACATACATCTTGGTGGAGCGCTCAAAATGATAACAATTGAAAACATGCACTCATCACCAAGCAAAGTGAATGATCATAAATGGATATAAGGGATAATATCATTCAAGCACACATTAAAGTAGCATATGATCAACCACATGATCATCCAAGTATCTCACAAAAAGGACATAAAGTATCAAGCACACACATGAAAGTTCAACCAAATAAAGTGCAAAGAGAGACAAAAAACAACACACTCTCTCTCGAAGACTATGATCTATACATATTTCTCCCCCTTTGGCAACAAGTTACCAAAAAGTTCAAATATACATAGTGTTATGCGTCTCTCAGGCTTGGTCTCCATGAGGTGGTGTAATGATGACTCCCACGACGAAGGCTTCTGTCGATGTAGCTGGAGCTGGTGGAGTTGCTGCTAGAGGTGGCACTGAAGCTATGGCTGCTGGTGCAGATGTAGTTGCTCTAGTATCGGGAACAGGCACTGCATTAGACCTCTGACCTCTTGGCACATGCACTCGTTGAACAACATTTGTTGTTGTCTTTCCTTTCTTCTCATCTGCTTCCTCCTGGAGCTGCTCTACTACTAACTGAATCTCAGTTACTTTGACATCAAGATCATAGAACTTTTGCTCAATGATTCTCTCCAAACTCTCCTGATTTTGAGTCAGGGTGGCCAAGCCCTTCTCAATCCTCAAGGTGGATTGGATCAAATATCCAAGTTGATCTCGTTTGCTCTTTAGGAACACCTGAGATGCCTCTTCGGCTTTGTCATCTTTGCAGCTTTCTCTACCCTTGCCTTTTCTCTCTTCTCATGTGCTTGCATTGAGGAAGGATCTTTCTCATCCATGACCACAGTGTTATCCTCAAAATCTGGCTTGAGAGGTAAGTGCTCCTTGTCCAACAAATAAGTGCATGTACCCATCTTTGACTTGATGAGCACCTGAATTTGTGGAGCATACCCACAAGACCTCTTCTGATCTGCAGCCGTCCTCTTGATTGTTTCCACAATCAGACTCATCACTTTGAACTTCTGACGAACATAAAAAATGTGTAGCAAGTTGATGGAGTGTCCTCTTATCATTCTGTGATCTCCAAACTTGGGCAAAAGAGTATGCCTCAGGATGGTATTGATTGTAGGCAGACCAGATAGCAGAAACTTCACCGAGCCCAACTTATGAGTTTTCAGGGCATCATCAGGAATTTCCTTGTACATACTTGCCATTGAGTTGTGGTCTTTATTCTTCTTGGCATACACATCCAAGTCATCCTCATGAGCTGTTGTCAACTTGGCCCATTCATCAATAGTGGATTGGTACCTAGTACCTTCTGACATCCATACAATCCTACCATCTGGATAGAAGTGAGCAGTGGAGTAGAATTGCATAATTAGCTCATCATTCCACTTAGTGAGCTTCTGGCCAAAAAACTTGTCCACTCCACAAGCCTTGAAGCTATCATAGACACCTAGGAAATGATCTTCATTCTCTCTGATGTATGTCCAGTCAACCAATCTCATTTCATAGACAATTGGCTTCTTGTCAAGCAGGATTGTCTCATAAAAGTCTCGTTGTTACTTAGTGTGGAACTCATAATCCACAACAGTTCTCCTTCTCACAGCATAAGGGTCACTTTTCCTCCAAAGTCTCAGACCTGCATCCTTCCTGATGCTCATGTCCTCTGCCACTAGATGTTTGTCATTGTGGTCTGGGATCTTTGGTTTGAGCTTTCTCACCACTTGGGCTTCAGCTTCTTCTTCTTCAGCTTCAGGCACTGGTACCTTGTTCTTCTCCTCAGCAGGAATGTTTCTTGTGCTCCTCTTGGGTGCAGACTTGGTGGCTGGAGCAGCACCTCTGGGAGCAGGTTTGGGCTTAGGAGCAGCCCCTGACTTGATTGCATCTCCCATAAGCTTTTGTGCCTTAGGTGCTGGAGCAGCATCCTCTTCCTCTTCCTCTTCATCATCAGATGGACCTCTCACCATTGTTGACTTTCCAAGAACTTTAGCTGTAGTGGTTCTTTCCCTCTTCTTCTTCTTGTCATCACCAGCTGCCTCACCTTCATCAGATTCAATTGTGAACTTCATAGTTTGTCCTGTGGCAACCTTTCTTGGCTTGGAGGTTGGGATTCTCCTAGCTAGTGCCTTCTTGTTCATGCCTGGCTTTGTAGATGTAGCATTGCCAAACTCCTTCTTCACCACTTTCCTCTTTGAGATGGCCTCATCCTCAGCTGCAACATAATCTTCATCTTCAGAATCTGAGGTTCTCTTCTTCCTTGCTCTTGTGGCTGCCTTGGGCAAGTTACTAGGTGTGCTCCTGCTGTCCTCATCATAGCTGCTTGAGGGACTAGTGCCCTCACTCAAATGTCCTTGCTGTTCAAATTTGTTCTGGCTGTCACTCTGGTCAGAAATCTTGGCAGGCAAACTGACAGCAAACCCTGTGAATGGATTATAGATGAGGTAGAGTAGATGAGCATCACAAAGTATAGAGGTTTTGCAAAACAAATGAGTCAAAAACTTAGTTTTAGTTCTCTACAGAAGTGATCTCGGAGCTACCGAATTGAAAAACTCGGTGATACCGAAGCAACACTTGGAACCTAAACTAGTGAACTCGGTCAGACCAAGTCACAATTTGGTGGCACCGAGATTGCTAGGGTTTCACAGAATATTGAACTCGGTCACACCGATTTGCAGTTTTCGGTCAGACCAAAAAGCGCATATGCAATGGCCTAAGCCAAATCGGTGAGACTGATTTCTACAATTCGGTCGGTCCGAGATGAGTTCTGCGAAGAGCCAACCGTAAAATTTTAGAATCAAACTAAGCCTAAGGAAGATTTAGTTGGATAGATCGATCAAATTCGTGGCAAGAATCATGGCATTGTCCTCGTGCTAGGAATCGGAGTTAAAAAGACAGCACAAGGGGTCGAACACATACCCTAGTTCGGCGTGTGTTCGCTACAGCAGTGACGGCGGAGCAGATTCCGTCGATGGTGGCAGAGACCAGCGGCGGGAGGTTGCTTGCGGTGATGAGGCGATCCGGAGACATGAGGAGGAAGAGCAGGACACGCGCGGGCTAAGGGGTTTTAAAGTATTTTCCAGAATCTCACCCGTGGGTATTTATATCCCGACCCTGTCGGTGTGACCGAGTGGAACAACTCGGTGGCACCGAGATTGCAGAATCGCAAGTGGTTGCTGCAACTCGGTTGACCGAAGTGTTCAAATCGGTTGCACCGAGATGAAAACCTAGATCAACTTAGTGAACTCGGTTTGACTAAAATGGATTTCTCGGTCAAACCGAAATGCACAAAGAGGTTTTGGAAGTTTAAGTCTATGACGAATCGGGGACTCCAAGTGCTCCTCACACAGAGTGGTTCAAATCCGACTTGATCAAACTTTGTGATGTAGCATGAATAGAGTTTGAGACGAGAAAAGCATAGATAGCTAGAGAAGGTTCTTAGTCATTCTTGTCCATCCACTTGGCAAAAGAGAAAGAGCCAAACAATCAAAACAACAAGTGGATGTCCTCGAATGAGTAAAATATGTGACCAACATGCTCACAATAAAATGGCAAATGAAATATGTGGCAAAGCATGCACAATCATTCTAGCATCTATCAAGCAATTTGCGATGACTAGGTCATCTATATATGAGTATATTGACTTAGGAGTCAAATGAGAACATTTGATCATAGGTCATACTCATCATTTAAGCACAAGTGGGGTTACCACTTTTACATAAAGCATTGTTGTGTTCACACCATTAGAGTTGCTTTAGCTCAATTCTTAGAGTAAAGCTCCCCTAGATGTGATATCCCCCCTAAGAGAGATGAACTAACCTTGGGTTTTGTCGATGATGACTTCATGTAGGTGTTGAATATGTGGATGCTCAATGTTGATGTAGATCTTTGGGAGCAATCCATTGGAGTGAGTTGCACTTTGAATACCTATACGGGTTAGTCCCACAAGGAACAAACAAGGATATACATAAGCATAGAGTGAAGCACACACAAGATGATGTCCATAAAAGCATTATGTTACCTTGTCCCTTGTCTTACCAACAAGAGGGTTTGTGACTCCTTGAACTAGTGCAAGATGTGGAAGTTGATTGCACTTGTCCTTGCCAATATGATATGAGTGAAGTGTGTTGGCGGAGTCACCCTCAAGAACTGTATAGTTCTTCTTCTTGGGGATCCACATCATCTTAATGAAAATCCTTGGAGTTGTAGTCGTACTTGATGAAGTACACTTGATGTAGTCTTGGGAACCCACTTGACCAAGGCCTTGGAGCTTATTCAAATGCATCAATCTCTTGTCCTTGCCCTTTTGCTTGTGGTCTTGTGGTGGAAGATCATCTTGAGCTTGTGTCCCTTGAAAAGAAGTAGGATCATACTTCTCTCGTTGAGGAGCAAACTTTGTCTTGGGGTATTGATCTTCTTCCCACTCAACTCCATTGGCATTGAACTTTCATTCAAAACCAACACCTTGATTCTTCCGGTGCTTTCCTTCCTTGCGTACAATCTCCTCAAATTGCTTACTCCGGCAAGGCTCTTGTAAACACATTTCTCTATAATTCCCTTCAATAAGATATTTTCTTGCTCAAGTGTAACTTGTCTAAGATAATCATTAGTGGAATCAAGAGAACTACTAGAAGCAACAACATTGGATTTAGCATGATTATTGTTACTACTAGAAGAAGAATCTTTCTTACTATTGTTGCTAGTAGATTTTACTTGTGGCATGTAAGTAGATAGGAGTAAACGCTTGGCAATGTAAGAAGAACTTTTCTTGTGAAGATCCTCATTGATTGCCTTTAAAACTCATGCTCTTGCTCAAGGTTGAGCTTTTCAAAGCGTAACTTCTCATGAGTCTTTAAAAGTTCTTGATGATCTTCCAAGGTAGTTTCATGAGCTAACTTAAGAGTGTTTAGTTCTTTAGTTAGACGCTCAATCTTCTCCTTATCATTGTCATTCGTTTTATCTTGATTAGCATGATTAATTGACGTTTCATCATAGTATTCATCACTAGAGTTGTCAACAAGTAAATCATCATGACCTAACAAGTCATCCTCATCACTATTGAAATCAACATACTCAGGGTGTGATACCTTTGGGACTTTAGACATGAAGCATCTTCCAATTCCTTCATTTAGTGAGTCAAATATGTCATACGAGTTGGTTGACACAAGTGCTAGACCGGCAACACCTTCATCTTGAGTATATTCGGAGTCAGAGTGATAACTTCTCTCGGAGTGATGGTCAGGGTCGGAGCCGGATACCCATTCACCAACATGAGCTTCATGTCTTCGCTTTGTGTAGCTCTTTGATGATTTTTCCTTCCTTTCCGAATCCTTGCTTCTCTAGGAGGTTCTTCGTTCATAATGATCATCTCTACTCCTTCTCTCTCTTGGTGGTGATTCTTCTCTTCTACTTCTTCTTTTAGGTGAATCTTCTCTCCTTTTGTAGGGAGCCGTACACTCGTTGGGGTAGTGTCCGGGTCTTCCACAATTGTAGCAATTACGTTCACAACTCGAAGATCTTTTGTCGTTGTAGGACCTTGACTTGGAACTTCTTTCCTCGCTTCTACTCTTGTAGAACTTGTTGAAGTTTTTCACCATTAGGCTCAATTCCTCATTGAAGGTTTGTTTCTCACTTGATGATGTAGGAGCATCACATGAGGCTTTGTAAGCACCACTTGACTTGTTGTGAAGCTCTTCCTTATCCTTGAGTGACATCTCATGAGCAGCAATTCTTCCAATGACTTCCGTTGGCTTAAGATCTTTGTAGTTGGGCATCATTTGGATCAATGTGCACACGGTATCATATTTTCTAACCAAGGCTCTTAGGATCTTCTTGATGATGAATCTATCGGTCATGTCTTCACTTCCTAAGCTGGCAATCTCATTTGTGATGAGAGTGGGCCTAGATTACATTTCAGCGACACCTTCACAATCCTTCATTTTGAACTTGTCAAGTTGACTTCGAAGCACATACAATTTGGATTCCTTGACAGAGTCGGTACCTTCGTGCATATCAATCAAAATATCCCAAATTTCCTTTGCATTCTCAAGGCGGTTGATTTTGTTGAATTCTTTAGGGCATAATCCATTGAGGAGGATATCACAAGCTTGAGCGTTGTATTGCATCATCTTCAACTCTTCCGCAGTAGCTTCACGGTTTGATTCTATCCCATCGAAGAATTCACCTTGCAAGACAATACACACAATAGCCCAAACGGCGGGGTTATGTCCAAGAATATTCATTTTCATCTTATGCTTCCAACTAGCAAAATTTGTACCATCAAAGGACCTCTACGGTGGTAATTTCCCTCGCTAGACGCCATACTCTCCTAGGTTGTGAAACCAAGGCTATGATCACCAAAAGCTATGGAAATCAAGGCAAATTGAGACCAATGCTCTGATACCAATTGTAGGATCGAAAGTATGTCTAGAGGGGGGTGATTAGACTACTTGACCAAATAAAAACTTATCCTTTTCCCAATTTTAGTTCTTGGCAGATTTTTGCAATTTAGCACAAGTCAAGCAATCAAGACACGGTTCAAGCAAGTATGAAATGAGTATATGAGGAGAGGAAAGTAAAGCATGCAACTTGCAAGAAGGTAAAGGGATGGGATTGGAGTGTGCAAATGCAATTGGAGACACAGATGTTTTTGGCATGGTTCTAATAGGTGGTGCTATCGTACATCCACGTTGATGGAGACTTCAACCCACGAAGGGTAACGATTGCGCGAGTCCACGGAGGGCTCCACCCACGAAGGGTCCACGAAGAAGCAACTTTGTGTATCCCACCATGGCCATCGCCCACGAAGGACTTGCCTCACTAGGGTAGATCTTCACGAAGTAGGCGGTCTCCTTGCCCTTACAAACTCCTTGGTTCAACTCCACAATCTTGTAGGAGGCTCCCAAGTGACACCTAACCAATCTAGGAGACACCACTCTCCAAAAGGTAATAGATGGTGTGTTGTTGATGAACTCCTTGCTCTTGTGCTTCAAATGATAGTCTCCCCAACACCCAACTCTCTCTCATAGGATTGGATTTGGTGGAAAGATGATTTGAGTGGAAAGCAACTTGGGGAAGGCTAGAGATCAAAATTCATATGGTTGGATTGGAATATCTTGGCCTCAACACATGAGTAGGTGGTTCTCTCTCAGAAAATGAATGCTGGAAGTGTAGGCACGTTCTGATAGCTTCCCCAGGAATGAGGAGAGGGTGGAGGGGTATATATAGCCACCACACAAAATCTAACCATTAAACAAAATTCACCAAACTCAGTGGGACCGAATCAGAAAACTCGGTCAAACCGATTTAGTTCATAATATGATCGTTAGGAATTTCGGAGGGACCGACGCGTCAACTCGGTGGGACCGATATCATTAGGGTTAGGGCATAACGTAATCTTGGTTTGGCCGATTACACAAACTCGGTGGGACCGACTTTGGTAATAAACAAACCAGGGAGTTGGTCAGGCAAACTCGGTGGGACCAATTCGCTCATCTCATTTAGACCAAAACGTTACGAAAAGGAAAATGGAGTTTGTATTGTAGACTCGGTGGGTCCGATCGCTCATTTCGGTTGGACCGAAAAGTTACGAAGGGAGATAGAGAGTTTTCAATCCCATCTCGGTGAGACCGAGATTCCAATCGGTGGAACCGAAGTGACTAGGGTTTCTGGTAGTGGCTATGTCAAATGAACTCGGTGGCGCTGGATAGATCAAATTGGTGGGTTCGGCTTTGACTTTTGGTTTGGGACATATGTGGATATGAGAAAGTGGTTGAGGGCTTTTGGAGCATATCACTAAGAATTTTTTCCAAGCAAGCCATTAAGAAACACCTCATCACCTTTTAATAGTACTGGCTTTCCTATGGACTCAATGTGATCTTGGATCACCGAAATAGAAAATGTAGAGTCTTGAACTTTAGAGCTTGAGCCAATCCTTTGTCCTTAGCATTTTCAGGGGTCCACAATCCAAATCCATGCCATGCCAATCATTGAACTTTCCTGAAATATTTATCTTGAAATGGCATTTGTTCAATGAGCTATATGTTGTTAATCACTACCAAAACCACCCAGGGATAGTTGCACTTTCACGATCTCGGCGGACCGAGGTTGAAGATAATGGCGTGGTTGGTGTTCGAGGGCATTCAGCGGGGCGTGACTCGGTGAGCGGGTCGAGGACGAAGTAGCAGAGCCTTTTGGCACGTCGGCGGGGTGTCGGGTGGTTGGTGGACGTGACGGTGCATGACGACAGCGATGGCTGCGCTCGGGCGCGAGAGAGGGAGACCCAGGGAAAGGGGTGAGAGCGTTGGAGAGTGAGAGAGAGGACCCGGGCATCCCACTGGCGTCGTCTAGGCGTGTCGAGGGTAGCCAGTCAGGTAGGTAGGGAGGAGGTGGTCGGGCGCGTGCGAGCGTGCGTCGGCCACGCTCTCTGCCTCCTGGCGAAGGAGGAAGACGACAGGGGCACCAGGTGTGCTGGGCCGCCTCCTCCACTAGGCCAAGTAAGCCAGGTCAGTCTCTGCTCTGTTTTACTTTTCTACTTGTTTTCTTTTATTTATTTATTAACCATTGTTTAAATTCAAAATAGAATTCAAATTCATGTGAAATATTTCTGAAATATTTTATGTTGCAGAATGGACTATTCCAAATGCACATAAAATGTTTCCGGGTATTTGGAAATATATTATATACATATTATGAATATACCAAATGCAAATAAAATAATGATTTAAATTCAGTTCCCAAAATATTCCACAAAAATGTCACTATTTTTGGCTTGGTCTCAAAGCCTTGCCAAAATTATCAAACGTTGATGATGGCCATTTTGGGTTCATTGAAGGAGTTTTTAGCCTGGTGATATTTCCGAGAAGACAATCGGAAAATCGGGAACCACCAACATGTTATTAAGCCCGGGAATACTCTTGCTTTCCAGGCAAGATGATGCAATCAAATAAGTAGGGATTGACACAATCCTAACTCTTGATCAAAGAGTGCCACAGAAATAAAGACTAGGTAGCACGATCAACCTTATAATGGTGATTCAATAACTGAAAGTGAAACTATCCCCGGGTGGTTTTGGAAATGATTAACAACATATAGCTCATTGAACTAATGTCTTTTCAAGATAAACATTTCAGGGAAGTTCAATGTTTGGCATGGCATGGATTTGGATTGTGGACCCCTCAAAATGCTAAGGTTAAAAGGTGGCCCAAGCTCTAAAGTCCAAGACTCTACATTTTCTATTTTAGTGATCCAAGATCACATTGAGTCTATAGGAAAGCCAATACTATTGAAAGGGGATGAGGTGTTGATTAATGGCTTGCTTGCTCAAAATGCTTAGTGATATGCTCAAAAGCCCTCAACCACTTTCTCATATCCACATATGTCCCAAACCAAAAGTCAAACTCGGCCCCACCGATTTGATCCATCCGGCGCCACCGGGTTCATTTGACATAGCCACTGCCAGAAACCCTAGTCATTTCGGTCTCACCGAGATGGGGTTGCAAACTCTCTGTTTCCCTTCATAACGTTTCGGTCTAACCGAGATGAGCGATCGGTCCCACCGAGTCTGCAATGCAAACTTTCTGTTTTCCTTTGATAACGCTTCGGTCCCACCGAGATGAGCGAATCGGTCCCACCAAGTTTGCCTGACCAACTCTCTGGTTACCTTATTACCAGAGTCGGTCCAACCGAGTTTGTGTAATTGGTCCAACCGAGATTACGTTATGCCCTAACCCTAATTCTATCGGTCCCACCGAGTTGACATGTTAGTCCCACCAAAATTGCCTAACAGTCACATTATGTACTGAATTGGTTCGACCGAGTTTTCTGATTCGGTCCCACCGAGTTTGGTATATTATGTGTAATGGTTAGATTTTGTGTGGATGCTATATACCCCTCCACCCTCTCCTCATTCATGAGGAAAAACCATCAGAACGTGCCTACACTTCCACTACTCATTTTCTGAGAGAGAACCACCTACTCATGTGTTGAGACCAAGATATTCCAATCCAACCATATGAATCTTGATCTCTAGCCTTTACCAAGTTGCTTTCCACTTAAATCATCTTTCCACCAAATCCAATCCTATGAGAGTGAGTTGATTGTTGGGGAGACTATCATTTGAAGCACAAGAGCAAGGAGTTCATCATCAACACACCATCTATTACATTTTGGAGAGTGGTGTCTCCTAGATTGGTTAGGTGTCACTTGGGAGCCTCCAACAAGATTGTGGAGTTGAACCAAGGAGTTTGTAAGGGCAAGAAGATCGCCTACTTCATGAAGATCTACCCTAGTGAGGCAAGTCCTTCGTGGGCGATGGCCATGGTGGCATAGACAAGGTTGCTTCTTCGTGGACCCTTCGTGGGTGGAGCCCTCCGTGGACTCGCGCAGCCATAACCCTTCATGGGTTGAAGTCTCCATCAACGTGGATGTACGATAGCACCACCTATCGGAACCATGCCAAAAACATCTGTGTCTCCTATTGCGTTTGCACACTCCAATCCCATCCCTTTACATTCTTGCAAGTTGCATGCTTTACTTTTCGCTTCTTATATACTCTTTGCATGATTGCATGATTGCATGAATTGTGTTAAGATTGCTTGACTTGTGCTAAATTGTTAAAATCTGCCAAGAAGTAAAATTGGGAAAAGGTTAAGTTTTTATTTGTTCAAGTAGTCTAATTACCCCCCTCTAGACATACTTTCGATCCTATACTTGGTATCAGAGCTTTAGTCTCCATTTGCCTTGATTTCCATAGCTTTTGGTGATCATAGCCTTGGTTTCACAACCTAGGAGAGTATTGCGTCTAGCGAGGGAAATTACCACCATAGAGGTCCTTACTTTGATGGTACTAATTTTGCTAGTTGGAAAAATAAGATGAAAATGCATATTCTTGGACATAACCCCGCCGTTTCGGCTATTGTGTGTATTGGCTTGCAAGGTGAATTCTTTGATGGGAGAGAACACCTGAAGCTACCGTGGAAGAGTTGAAGATGCTGCAATACAACGCTCAAGCTTCTGATATCCTCTTCAACGGATTGTGCCCCGAAGAATTCAACAAAATCAGCCGCCTTGAGAATGCAAAGGAAATTTGGGATACTTTGATTGATATGCACGAAGGTACCGACTCCGTAAAGGAATCCAAATTGGGTGTGCTTCAAAGTCAACTTTACAAGTTCAAAATGAAGGATGGTGAAGGTGTTGCTGAAATATACTCTAGGCTTGCTCTCATCACTAATGAGATTGTCGGCTTAGGAAGTGAAGAGATGACCGATAAATTCATCATCAAGAAGATCCTAAGGGCCTTGGATGAAAAATATGATACCGTGTGCACATTGATCCAAATGATGCCCAATTACAAAGATCTCAAGCCAACGGAAGTCATTGGAAGAATTGTTCCTCATGATATGTCACTCAAGGATTAGGAAGAGCTTCACAAGTCAAGTGGTGCTTACAAAGCCTCATGTATTGATCCTACATCATCAAGTGAGAAACAAACCTTCAATGAGGAATTGAGCCTAATGGTGAAAAATTTCAACAAGTTCTACAAGAGTAGAAGCAAGGAAAGAAGCTCCAAGACAAGGTCCTACAATGACAAAATATTTTTGAGTCATGAGCATAATTGCTACAATTGTGGAAAACCCGGACACAACTCCAATGAGTGTACGGCTCCTTACAAAAGGAGAGAAGATTCACCTAAAAGAAGAAGTAGAAGAGAAGAATCACCACCAAGAGAGAGAAGGAGTAGAGATGATCGTTATGAACGAAGAACCTCCCGAAGAAGCAAGGATTCAGAAAGGAAGGACAAATCATCAAAGAGCTACACAAAGCGAAGACATCAAGCTCATGTTGCTGAATGGATGTACGGCTCCGACTCCAAGAGAAGCTATCACTCTGACTCCGAATATACTCAAGATGAAGGTGTTGCCGGTCTAGCACTTGTGTCAACCAACTCCTATGACATATTTGACTCACCAAATGAAGGAATTGGAAGATGCTTCATGGCTAAAGGCCCAAAGGTATCACACCCCAAGTATGTTGATTTCAATAGTGATGAAGATGACTTGTTAGGTGATGATGATTTACTTGTTGACAACTCTAGTGATGAATACTATGATGAAACGTTAATTAAACATGCTAATCAAGATAAAACGAATGACAATAATAAGGAGAAGATTGAGCGTCTAACTAAAGAACTAAACACTCTTAAGTTAGCTCATGAAACTACCTTGGAAGATCATCGAGAACTTTTAAAGACTCATGAGAAGTTATGCTTTGAAAAGCTCAACCTTGAGCAAGAGCATGAGTTTTTAAAGGCAATCAATGAGGATCTTCGCAAGAAAAGTTCTTCTTACATTGCCAAGCATTTACTCCTATCTACTTACATGCCACAAGTAAAATCTACTAGCAACAATAGTAAGAAAGATTCTTCTTGTAGTAGTAACAATAATCATGCTAAATCCAATGTTGTTGCTTCTAGTAGTTCTCTTGATCCCACTAATGATTCTCTCAGCCGAGTTACACTTGAGCAAGAAAATAGCTTATTGAAGGGAATTATAGAGAAGTGTGTCTACAAGAGCCTTGCCGGAAGTAAGCAATTTGAGGAAATTGTATGCAAGCAAGGAAGGCACCGGATGAATCAAGGTGTTTGTTTTGAATGAAAGTTCAACGCCAATGGAGTTGAGTGGGAAGAAGATCAATATCCCAAGATGAAGTTTGTTCCCCAACAAGAGAAGTATGATCCTACTTCTTTCCAAGGGACACAAGCGCAAGATGATCTTCCACCACAATACCACAAGCAAAAAGGCAAGGACAAGCTTCAAGAGGAGATTGATTCATTTGAAGAAGCTTCCAAGGCCTTGGTCAAGTGGGTTGTGAAGACTACATCAAGTTCTACTTCATCAAGTTCCACCACAATCCCAAGGATTCCCATCAAGATGATGTGGATCCCAAAGAAGGACTAGAGAGTTCTTGAGGGTGGCTCCGCCCATATTCTTCACTCATATCATTTTGGCAAGGACAAGTTCAATCTACTTCCACATCTTGCACTAGTTCAAGGAGTCACAAACCCTCTTGTTGGTAAGACAAGGGACAAGGTAACCTAATGCTTTCATGGACATCATCTTGTGTGTGCATCACTCTTTGTCTATGGATATCCTTGTTTGTTCCTTGTGGGACTAACCCATGTAGGTATTGAAAGTATAACTCACTCCAATGGATTACTCCAAATGATTTACAACAACATTGAGCATCCACATCTTCAACACCTACATGAAGTCATCATCGACAAAATCCAAGGTTAGTTCATCCCTCTCAAGGGGGATCTCACATCTAGGGGGAGCTTTACTCTAAAGAATTGAGTTAAAGCAACTCTAATGGTGTGAACACAACAATGCTTTATGTAAAAGTGGTAACCCCACTTGTGCTTAAATGATGAGTATGACCTATGATCAAATGTTCTCATTTGACTCCTACGTCAATATACTCATATATAGATGACCTAGTCATTGCCAATTGTTTGATAGATGCTAGAATTGGTTGCACATGCTTTGTCACATGTTTCATTTGCCATTTTATTTTGTGAGCAAGTCGTTTGCATATTTTACTCATTCGAGGACATCCACTTGTTGTTTTGTTTGTTTGGTTTCTTTTTCTCTTTTGCCAAGTTGATAGAGGTTGGGTGTCGTGATCTTTCGATGAGATGATAACTATCGATTTGGTGGAGTCGACTTTGACGACCCGACTACAAATGTGCACGACGTTGTGCCTTAGCAATCGCAAAACCAATCTCCTGAGGTTACCGACGATGCCGGAAGCACGATCAGCCTGACCATGAAGGTCTATTCCTGCAAGCAATCGAAGAACAAGCAAGAATATGATAAAGCAATCTGGATATATCGAATATGGATGAAGTATTGATAATGGTGGGGATCCGTTAGCGGTCTTGGTCTGGTTGTTGGACACAAACGAAGTACACGAAGTTGTAATGGCTAACTTTTAACTAAACAAATCCCCAGGGAAAAGCTACTAGATGGATCTACTTATATAGGAGCAAGGGGTGGCGGCCAAGGAGGTGGGAGGACGTTCCAAGGCAGTCTAAAACTAACCCTAGGTCGTACAAGGCCAATGAGCCCAAGTGGAGGTGATGTAACATCTTTGGACGTGTAGTTTGACTCGGATTCGGCTACAGCATCAGATTGTTTCATCCATAACTCAACGCTCTGGATGAATTTGAAAGTGAATCCAATTGGGTTGGAAAGTGCAGGAAATCTATTTTCCAACAAAAAAAAGAATCACCCAATTTGGAGTCCGGATGAAAAAGTTATTAACATTTTGAGTCAGGTATGTCTGTGCAGTCCGAATCTGAGTCCAGAACGTGAGAAACTTGGACTCTATCTTCTCTTGGGCCAAAAGTGACGTGAGAGAACTTTTTGAACAGCAAGTAAACATCTCTTTCTCCCTTATCTTCATATGTGGATTGTACAAATGTTCCATACACCTGCAATTAGATATGGCACAAAAGTTTGTGAAGTATTTTTGTCCTGGATGACATAAATAAATTATTGCATAGTTTGCATTAGAAATCACCTCACAAATATACATGTATGCAATATTTTTGGTCGTATCCAAGGTAGTCATGTCCTCATCATCCTCCCCTTCTTGAAAACAAAGCCATCCTCGGCGTTGCTTAATCTGAAATGTGGCTAACAAAAGAGACAAGGCGTACATGTTGTATATGTATATGTCATCCATTTTTACTTCCCTTGATTTTTGCACATATGAAACATGAATAGATGAGTAGCTTGCATAGTTCATAAAATCTAAAGCCAAAACATTATCACAAGAAGTAGAAGGCATGAAAATATTACAACTCAGTTTGCACATATAAGTGAAGCTCTTATTCATTTCAAAAGATTGACAATGTTCATCAAAATGATTAAACATTGGCACAATTATTTTAAAATGTATTTGATCCAAATCTGATTTATTTCCTGATTCACATGGTTCTTTGACATCAACAGTTAATTGAATGGGCGCACTCAAAATTGTTTGTATTTCAGTTGTTTGATCACATGATGCATTCATGATAGTAACATGATTCTCTAAAATAGGTGGCGTGCTCAAATCAACAGGTAACTCAACACATGATGTATTTAAGTTAATTAGGGGTGCATCATTCTCATGTGAAGTTATATCATCAATACCTTTATTGTTACCTTGTCGCAAAGACGTAGCTGATGTAGGTATGGATAATGACAATGTACCATACACTTGAGATGATGTCGCACTCACAATATGAGGTGTGGCTGCTCTAGTAGGTGCAACGGTGGAGGAATCAACCGATGGTAGTGAGCATGAATTGGAATAGTAGTTGTTGTAGTCACCCAATGCATCCTCCTGTAACTATCTCTCAAAGGTACAAGCACGAACATACATACCAGTAATGCAACGAGGAATATACCGAAATCTTGCCTGAATACCATGGTTCAAACCACCAAAAAATCTATTCATTGTATCATCCTCAGATTCTTCTATGTCACAATGACGCATATAAGATTTGAACTCTTGGTAGTAAGCATGGACAGTGTTGTTGCCTTGTTTAAATTGTTCAAATTTGCGAAGCAATTCACGAATATAGTAAGGAGGGAAAAATTGTTGTCTCATTACATGTTTCAAATCTTTCCAAGTTGTGGGTTGGTTATCAATGTTTTTCTTACAATGCACATTCCACCAAACAGAAGCAAAACTAGTAAATGCTATAATGGCAGCTTGTACTCGCTCAAGTTCAGAAAAGTCATGGTGACTGAAAACTTGTTCTACTTCAAGCTCCCAAGCTAGATAAATAGCAGGATTAAATCTACCCTCAAATGACGGTAAAGACATAACCTGACCATGTGCTTGTGTGTGTTGTCCCAACTCTTGTGATGGTGAAGATGTGTTCATCGTCCAAGAACTTCTATCTCTAGAACCTATCATGATTAGTAGAAACAAGAAACAAAATTCGAGAATAATGTTCCTATGAACTACTAGGATGTGGTTGTAACGTGCTCACAGTAAAGCAAATAGCAATATCTTACAAGTTCTTACCATGCGACAGGTGGTGACAGGCAACCAGCAGTGTCAAATAACTCTAAAGATTGTGTAAAGCGATTGCCAGGGGAATGTACGTATACACGGTGTAGAAATATGTGGAGCTGGGTTGGTTATATATGGTAGCAAAAGATTAGCAATAATCAATTCAAAGATGCAATGTTGAATAAACGCTCAACGACGGTACTGTGCTGGTCCTAGGCTAGACCGGACTAGAGACGCGAGCCTAGAACACTAATGAGGTCACAGCGTAGCACAACTAGCATCAATGAAGGATACCAAGTAGCTCTGGACAGCAAGATATAAGTGAAGATCACAACAGCAGTAAAGATAATGATGAAAAACAACTGCCAAGCAGGATATACAACAACTCTCTTGCCAACTTTCCTTTTGAAAAGTTTGAGCCAATTTTCTGATAACTTTTTTCTTTTTCTTTCTCTCCTTTTTTTCTCGGACTTTTTTTTACTTTTTTTCTCTTTTTTTTTCTCTGTCTTTTTTTTGTCTCTTTCCAAAACAAACTAGATAAGGTGCATATTGGATCAGGCAAAGATGTGAAAAACCTCAACTATGATTATGACAATGAACAGTGCGTAGCACATGGTGAAAATTGATGGATGGAATTATGGACAGCGGAAGGAATAATGATGCAGCGGCAGCGTGACTAATGTGAACAGAACTCAAAACTCTAAAGGAACTAGGCACTAAGACCAGCAACTCGACACGACGATGCAACTGATAATTCAATAATGCAAACAATGAAAAGAAAATTGCAAAGGCTCTGACTGGCTAGGACAAAGGATGAATAGATCTAACTTTTTTTTGTGGCTTTTTCTTGGATAATAGGTAAGAAAATAAATCAAATCTAGGGAAAACTGGAAATTCTCACCGAGCAACCTGAAAACTGATACCACTTGATAGAGGCTGGGTGTCCCAATCTTTCGATGAGATAATAACTATCGATTTGGTGGAGTCGACTTTGACGACCTGACTACAAACGTGCACGACGTTGCACCTTAGCAATCGCTAAACCAATCTCCTGAGGTTACTGACGATGCCGGAAGCACGATCAGCCTGACCACGAAGGTCTATTCCTGCAAGCAATCGAAGAACAAGCAATAATATGATAAAGCAATCTGGATATATCGAATATGGATGAAGTATTGATAATGGTGGGGATCCGTAAGCGGTCTTGGTCTGGTCGTTGGACACAAACGAAGTACACGAAGTTGCAATGGCTAACTTTTAACTAAACAAATCCCCAGGGAAAAGCTACTAGATGGATCTACTTATATAGGAGCAAGGGGTGGTGGCCAAGGATGTCCCAAGGCAGTCTAAAACTAACCCTAGGTCGTACAAGGCCAATGGGCCCAAGTGGAGGTGACGTAACACCTTTCGACTTGTAGTTTGACTCAGATTCTGCTGCAGCATCATATTGTTTCGTCCACAACTCAATGCTCCGGACGAATTTGAATGTGAATCCAATTGGGTTGGAAAGTGCACGAAATCTATTTTCTAACAAAAAAAAATCACCCAATTTGGAGTCCGGATGAAAAAGTTATTGATGTTTTGAGTCAGGTATGTCTGTGCAGTCCGAATCTGAGTCCAGAACGTGAGAGACTTGGACTCTATCTTATCTTGGGCCAAAAGTGACGTGAGAAAACTTTTTGAACAGCAAGTAAACATCTCTTTCTCTCTTATCTTCATATGTGGATTGTACAAATGTCCCATACACCTGTAATTAGATATGGCACAAAAGTTTGTGAAGTATTTTTGTCCTGGATGACATAAATAAATTATTGCATAGTTTGCATTAGAAATCACCTCACAAATATACATGTATCCAATATTTTTGGTCGTATCCAAGGTAGTCATGTCCTCATCACAAGTGTATGGACAAGAATGCCTAAGAACCTTCTCTAGCTATCTATGCTTTTCTCGTCTCAAACTCTATTCATGCTACATCACAAAGTTTGGTGAAGTCAGATTCGAACCACTCTGTGTGAGGAGCACTCGGAGTCCCCAATTCGTCATAGACTTAAACTTCCAAAACCTCTGTGCATTTCGGTCTGACCGAGACATCCGATTCGGTCAAACCGAGTTCACTAAGTTGATCTAGGTTTTCATCTCAGTGCAACTGATTTGAACACTTCGGTCACACCGAGTTACAACAACCGCTTGCGATTCTGCAAACTTGGTGCCACCGAGTTGTTCCACTCGGTCAGACCGACAGGGTCGGGATATATATACCCACGGGTGAGATTTTGGAAATTACTTCAAATCCCCTCAGCCCGCACGTATCCTGCTCTGCCTCCTCGGGTCTCCGGATCATCTTCTCGCCGCCAGCGACCTCTCACCGTTGGATTCTGCCGCCGTCCACGGATTCTGCTCCGCCGTCACTGCCATAGCGAACACTCGTCGTTCTAGGGTACGTGTTCGACCCCTTGTGATGTCTTAATAACTCCGATTCCTAGCACAAGGACAATGCCATGACTCTTGCCATGAATGAGATTGATCTATCCAGCTAAATCTTCTTTAGGCCTAGATTGATTCAAAAAAATTAGCGTTAGCTCTCCATAGAACTCATCTCGGACCGACGAAATGTAGAAATCGGTCTCACCGATTCAGCTTAGGCCATTGCACATGCGCTTTTCGGTCTGACCGAAAATTGTACATCGGTGTGACCGAGTTCAAGATTCTATGAAACCCTAGAAATCTTGGTGCCACCGAACTATGAGTCGGTCTAACCTAGTTCACTAGTTTAGGTTCCAAGTGTTGCTTCGATGTCACCGAGTTTGTCAATTCGATAGCTCCGAGATCATTTCTGTAGAGAACTAAACTAAGTTTTTGACTCAATTTGTTTTGCAAAACCTCTGTACTTTGTGATGCTCATCTACTCTACCTCATCTACAACCTATTCACAGGGTCTGCTAATAGTTTGCCTGCAAGATGTCGGACCAGAGTGACAGCCAGAACAGGTCTGAACAACAAGAGTAGTTGAGTGAGGGCACTAGTCAATCCAGCAACTATGATGAGGGCAGCAGGACCACACCTAGTAACTTGCCCAAGGTAGCTACTAGAGCAAGAAAGAAGAGAACTTCATATTCAGAAGATGAACATTATGTTGTAGCTAAGGATGAGGCCACTTCAAAGAAGAAGGTGGTGAAGAAGGAGTTTGGCACTGCTGCATCCACTAAGCCAGGCATGAACAAAAAGGCACCAACAAGGAGAGTGCCTACATCCAAGCCAAGGAAAGTTGCCACAGGAGAAACCATGAAGTTCACAATTGAATCTGAAAAAGAGGCAGCTGGTGAGGACAAGAATAAGAAGAGGGCAAGAACCACAACAGCTAAAGTACTTGGAAAGTCTACTATGGTGAGATCTGATGATGAAGAGGAAGAGGATGCTGCTCCAGCACCTGAGACACAAAAGCTAATGGGAGATGCAATTAAGTCAGGGGCTGCTGCTAAGCCCAAATCTGCTCCCAAAGCTGCTGCTCCAGCCACCAAGACTGCACCCAAGAGGAGTACAAGGAACATTCCTGCTGAGGAGAAGAACAAGGCCCCAATGACTGAAGTTGAAGAAGAAGAAGAAGAAGCCCAAGTTCGAAGGAAGCTCAAACCAAAGATTCTAGACCACAATGATACACATCATGTGGCAGAGGACATGAGGATCAGGAAGGATGCAGGTCTGAGACTTTGGAGGAAGAATGACACATATGCTGTAAGGAGGAGAACTGCTATGGATTATAGGTTCCACACAAAGGAACAACAAGATTTCTATGAGACTATTCTGCTTGACAAGAAGCCAATAGTATGTGACATGAGATGGGTTGACTGGACATATATCATAGAAAATGAAGATCACTTCCCAGGTGTCTATGATAGCTGCAAGGCTTGTGAAGTGGACAACTTTGTTGGTCAGAAGCTCACTAAGTGGAATGATGAGCTGATCATGCAATTTTACTCCACTGCTCACCTTTATCCTGATGGCAGAATTGTATGGATGTCAGAAGGTACTAGGTACCAATCCACTATTGATGAATGGGCCAGATTGATAAATGCCCCAGAAGCTCATGAGGATGACTTGGATGTGTATGCCAAGAAGAAGAAAGACCGTAACTCAATGGCAAGTATGTACAAGGAAATTCCTGATGCAGACCTGGAAACTCACAAGTTTGGCTCAGTGAAGCACTTATTGTCAGGCCTGCCTACAATCAATACCATCCTGAGGCATACTCTTTTTCCCAAGTCTGGAGATCACAGAATGATAAGAGCACATTCCATCAACTTGCTGCACATATTTGATGTTCCTCAGAAGTTCAAAGTGATGAGTTTGATTGTGGAAACAATCAAGAGGACAGCTGCAGATCAGAAGAGGTCTTGTGGGTATGCTCCACAAATTCAGGTGCTCATCAACTCCAAGATGGGCACATATACTTATTTGTTGGCCAAGGAGCATTTACCTCGCAAACCAGATTTTGAGGATAACATTGTTGTCATGAATGAGGAAGATCCTTCGTTAGTGCAAGCACATGAGAAGAGAGAGAAGGCAAGGGCAGAGAAAGCTGCAAAGATGCCAAGTGCTAAAGAGGCATCTCAAGTGTTCTTAAAGAGTAAGCAAGATCAACTTGGATATCTGGTCCAATCCACCTTGAGGATTGAGAAGGTCTTGGCCACCCTGACTCAAAATCAGGAGAGTTTGGAGACGATCATTGAACAGAAATTTTATGATCTTGATGTCAAAGTAATTGAGATTCAGTCAGTAGTTGAGGAACTCCAGGAGGAAGTAGAGGAGAAGAAAGGCACGTCTACTTCAGATGCTTTCACAAGAGTGCCAAGAAGTTAGAGGTCTGCTGCAGTGCCTGTTCCGGATACTAGAGACACTACATCTGCACCAACAGCCACAACTTCAGTGCCACCTCCAGCAGCCACTCCACTAGCACTAGCAACATCTACAGAAGCTTTCATCCTTGGAGTCATCTCTACACCACCACATGAAGACCAAGCTTGAGAGACGCATAGCACTATGCATATTTTTAACTTTTTGGTAACTTGTTGCCAAAGGGGGAGAAATATGTATAGATCATAGTCTTCGAGAGAGAGAGAGTGTTGTTTTTGTATTTCTTTGCACTTTATTTGCTTGATACTTTATTGTGTGTTTGCTTGATACACTATGTCTTTTGTGAGATACTTGGATGATCATGTGTTTGATCATATGCTACCTTAATGTGTGCTTGAATGATATTATCCCTTATATCCAGTTATGTTCATTCACTTTGCTTGGTGATGAGTGCATGTTTTCAATTGTTATCATTTTGAGCGCTCCACCAAGATGTATGTGACATGGAAGAGTGACCCATGATCCTAACACATTGTGCATTTGCAGTCCAAAGCAAATTTAAATAATGCATAAATTTAGGGGGAGCTCTTGTTTGTCACATACTTCTCAAAGTGATGATGTACTTAAATCTTATTATCATTTGTCGAAGCTTTAATCTATATGTTGTCATCAATTACCAAAAACAGGGAGATTGAAAGTGCAACTATCCCTGGGTGGTTTTGGTAATGATTAACAACATATAGCTCACCAAACTAATGTCTTTTCAAGATAAACATTTCAGGAAAGTTCAATGTTTGGCATGGCATGGATTTGGATTGTGGACCCCTCAATGATAAGGACAAAAGATTGGCTCAAGCTCTAAAGTCCAAGACTCTACATTTTATATTTCAGTGATCCAAGATCACATCGAGTCTATAGGAAAGCCAATACTATTAAAAGGGGATGAGGTGTTGCTTAATGGCTTGCTTGCTCAAAATTCTTAGTGATATGCTCCAAAGCCCTCAACCACTTTCTCATATCCACATATGTCCCAAACCAAAAGTCAAACTCGGCCCCACCGATTTGATCCATCCGGCGCCACCGAGTTCATTTGACATAGACACTGCCAGAAACCATAGTCATTTCGGTCTCACTGATAGGGATCTCGGTCTCACCGAGATGCGGTTGCAAACTCTCTGTTTCCCTTCGTAACATTTCGGTCTAACCGAGATGAGCTATCGGTCCCATCGAGTCTGCAATGCAAACTCTATGTTTCCCTTTCGTAATGCTTCTGTCCCACCGAGACGAGCGAATCGGTCCCACCGAGTTTGCCTGACCAACTCTCTGGTTAGCTTATTACCAGAGTCGGTCCAACCGAGTTTGTGTAATCGGTCCAACCGAGATTACGTTATGCCCTAACCCTAATTGTATCGGTCCCGCCGAGTTGACATGTCGGTCCCACCGAAATTACCTAACGGACACATTATGTACTGAATCGGTTCGACCGAGTTTTCTGATTCGGTCCCACCGAGTTTGGTGTATTGTGTATAACGGTTAGATTTTGTGTGGAGGCTATATATACCCCTCCACCCTCTCCTCATTCGTGAGGAAAAGCCATCAGAACATGCCTACACTTCCACTACTCATTTTCTGAGAGAGAACCACCTACTCATGTGTTGAGACCAAGATATTCCAATCCAACCATATGAATCTTGATCTCTAGCATTCCCCAAGTTGCTTTCCATTCAAATCATCTTTCCACCAAATCCAATCCTATGAGAGTGAGTTGAGTGTTGGGGAGACTATCATTTGAAGCACAAGAGCAAGGAGTTCATCATCAACACACCATCTATTACCTTTTGGAGAGTGGTGTCTCCTAGATTGGTTAGGTGTCACTCGGGAGCCTCCGACAAGATTGTGGAGTTGAACCAAGGAGTTTGTAAGGGCAAGGAGACCGCCTACTTCGTGAAGATCTACCCTAGTGAGGCAAGTCCTTCGTGGGCGATGGCCATGGTGGGATACACAAAGTTGCTTCTTCGTGGACCCTTCGTGGGTGGAGCCCTCTGTGGACTCGCGCAATCGTTACCCTTCGTGGGTTGAAGTCTCCATCAACGTGGATGTACGATAGCACCACCTATTAGAACCATGCCAAAAACATCTGTGTCTCCAATTGCATTTGCACACTCCAATCCCATCCCTTTACATTCTTGCAAGTTTAAGCTTTACTTTCCGCTGCTTATATACTCTTTGCATGCTTGCATGAATTGTGTTAAGATTGCTTGACTTTTGCTAAATTGTTAAAATCTTCCAAGAACTAAAATTGGGAAAAGGTTAAGTTTTTATGTGGTCAAGTAGTCTAATCACCCCCCTCTAGACATACGTTCGATCCTACAACAACCAAAACGCTCAGAATGAAATTATTTCCTTTTAACTACCAAGCAATGGAGTTGCTAGGAGTATTGACTTTACACATCATAGTTAACTTGTCGGCATTCCGGTTACAACAACACCGGACCGAGGAATGAATAATGATGGCGAGAAGTATCACTACATCAAGAATTCATAAGAGGTTGTGCAATTCTCATGATAGTCTTGTTATGAAAGAGGGTGATACTTCGAGGTAGAATAGAACAAAATCTAGAGTGGCATTTTGATCTGCCGAATACAACTACTTTGACCCAATCCTGGATATGGATGAGGTACTGGAGTTTGTTTCTCCTAGTCATTCCGAGATAGAATGGCTTAACGGAACACACGAGTAAAAGCCATCGATGAACACAAGTGCACAGCTACTCCTGACTATCAACTGATAGGCAAAGGCTGGAATACAACTAAAGAGAAACAACTCAAGGAACATATATCTTTCTGAGTTGTGGATGCATAAGTTAGTATGTCGAGCAAGATCAACATTTCTTCCAGATGACCCATGCAGAAGAGGAAGGACTGGAAGATTCACAATGTAGAATGGAGAACTCATGAAGAGCACTTTTGTTATGATCTCTCGGTTCCAAAACTTCTGCCATAAGCAGTTCATGGTATTTAGAAGGGGGATATACCATGGACCTCAAGGACTATTTGAAAGGTCACTAATAACCTAAAGGAACTAGCAAACACTATCAACATGAAGTAAGTAGGGTGAATCTCGGGTTCAAAAACCCAAGAGTGGAATACCTACTACTAAGTGGCATCAGATGATGCTTTCGAGAATAATGGCCAGAATCATCACATGGGGAACATAAACCATGGCTAGACTATTAGGTGGTACTCCAAGACACCTAGGGTCATAATAATAGCTCCAACATATACGTCGAGGCAATAGAGTACCTCAACTCAGTGATTAGTGTGATTAAACTGGCCCACAGGGACAGCGGAAACGGGAAGAAGGGATTTGCAAATGCATTAGACTATTTAGAAACCTGGGGTGACTCGACAGCATAACGGCTGTAAATGCTCAAAAAGATTTGAGGTATCCTGCAAAAATGGTGGCATAACCACTCAACATCACAATATCAAGGTTCTGAGATCAACGGTCAACATATGGAAGTAGTAGGAACTGAACTGAGGCTTAAATCCATCAATCTTATAAGTCTAGAGATTAATAACACGTGATCCCGATAGAAAGAAGAGAAAGCCTAATTTCTTAACCCCGTAGAAAGATAGGATGACTCGGATCAGAAGGGCATAAGGTATAAGGAGTAAAAAGAGCCTTACATTCTCATCCACAATCAATTCCCTTATATAACTAAAGAATTCTAGACTCAACTTCAACCAGTTTGGCTTGGTTATCCTATAGGCAGTCAGGCTCTGATACCAAAACTGTCAGGACCCCGATCCTAAGTCACACCGATCTAGCATGTAACACATCATATCACTTTGCAGCCTCACACACGGTATTCCCACAGGTGCCACCTTACCTGGCCCGGGACCGTTTGTGGCTTTCAGCTCACGTATATGATAGTGTCGCTAGCATCCATATGACAAAGAACACGGGCCGACATGACTATTCATAAACCCAAGGTGGCACTAACTTACAGGGACAGGCATACATGACCCAACAACAAAAGTGTCGATCAACAACGTATAAACCCAAGTCGTAGCAAGCTATAAGGACTTAAAGGAACAACGCGTGACAATTCCCCAAAGGGACAGACACAGGAATGAGGAAGGACACATGTCGGTCAGCCAAAGTGTTCCGGAGCAGTAGCAAGCTACCATGGCTTAGTGGAAGCACTAGGAGACATTTCCCCATAAGAGAGGCTACCAAAAATACTAGGTTGTCGGATCCCACACATACCAAGCATTTCAAATCATACACACAATATGCTCGATATGTGAAAATACAACATGGCATCACAAAAAAACTGTCAAAGTATTTATTCAATAGGCTCCGAGGAGCCAAGTATTACAAACATGGGTCTCATGACCCAACATTCAGAGCATACAAACAATAGAAGCATAACATGTCTGAGTATAGACAACTACAAATGAAATGGGCTGAGAAGCCTGAATATCTACAAGATCCATCCAAGGGTACAAGATCGTAGCTGAGGCAACAAGCTAAACGTCGAAGTCCACGTGGAACTACTAGTGAGACGAAAGTCTCTCTGCAAAAACATATATTAAGCAAATGTGAGTACAAATGTACCCAGCAGGACTTACATCAGAACTAGCTACATACGCATCAGTATCAACAAAGGGGTGGTGGAGTTTAACTGCAACAAGCCAGCTTTGACTTAGTGGCTATCCTGAACTACGATTGCAAGTAACACCTTTGAGGTGGCGCACACGAGTCCACATATTCATCATATCAATACACCACTATGGATCCACTTCCGTCTCCCTACGAGAACGCTACCCATAGCACTCACGCTTATCATGCGCATTTTAGAGTATCCAGTTTCACTTGTCGATGAACTGTATAAGCAACCAAGTAGGCTTTTATCGCGGACGCGGCTATTCGAATAGATGATGTTAACCCTGCAGGGTTGTACTTCTTCACACACGCTCTCGCCACTTACTGCCATGTACACGTCATGTATCTCGACAACCTTCAAGCGGAAGCCTGGCGAGGGTGTCGGCCACGACCTGACTAACCACACAAGTCCCTAGTCTAGGTTTATCGCCTATTCAGGTTCCATCCACAGGGAGTCCGGCCAAGGTTTCCACATACAACCCCGAACGATGTGTGCAGGGTTCCTGGGTCACCAAACGGGTGACTCGGTACACCGGGCCATGTGCCTACCGCATCACAACCCACCCCTCAGGTCAGCGCTGCGCACGGCCTCCAGCATACTACAAACACCAGAAACTACTTGCAACTCCTGGACAGAGGACAAGGGCGGTTAATAAGTCGAGAGGGTCCATTGGTTTTGGGCCCAACGCATGGTAGTAGTTGATCTTAAATCACATAAACAGGTGTTAGTTCCTAAGGACGGTTCCAATGAAACAACCCACCATGTACTCCTACATGGCCTCTCATCGGTACCTTTACCAAATCATGTTCACAAACTTAGCTCACACACAGTAGGACATGTTCATCACCATTCCAATTCATCCCCGATGAATCAAATCTGACTCAACCCTAAGCAGTAGCAGGTATGACAAACAAGCATGAATGAGTAGGCACATCAGGGCTCAAACAACTCCTACTCATGCTAGTGGGTTTCATCTATTTACTGTGGCAATGACAGGTCATGCAAAGGAAAGGGGTTCAACTGCCGCAACATGTAACAGATAAATCGTTGTTGTCCTAATGTAGTAAAAGACAACAGGAGAGAGAGAGTGGGATTGTATCCGAATAACAGGGGGGATTTGCTTGCCTGGCACTTCTGAAGATAGTATAGCTCTTCGTCGGTGTCATCAAACTCGTCGTCGGAAGAACGTCTATTGAGAGGGGACAAACATCGGCAACAGAGAAAGAACACAACCAATGCAATGCAATAATATGATGCATGGTCATGATATGGCAATATGAGGTGATTTGAGCTGATGCAACTAGCAACAAGTTAAATGAAGTTGTTTAAACCCTAGGTTGAAATTCAAACTCCATATGTTAATATTCATATGTCAATTATTTGATTTTCCCTAAACAGTAGTCATAAGTTATTCTAACACGATGAAAATGGTACAGATGGATAGATTGGATTTTTCTGATCATTTTTCATATATAAATTATTTCATTTGGAGTTAGATAATTTTCTATGAATTTTTTAAGTTTTAAACATTTTCTGAAATTTTCTAAATTATTTTTAATCCAAAAAATTGTTAATTGTGTCATCATGACCTCACCGTGATGTCAGCGGGTCAACTGGCGCGGTCCAGGTCAAACCTGACCAGTGGGACCCACTGGTCAGTGACATACCTAACTAACAGAGTTAATTAGCATTAATCTAATTCTAATCTAGAGTAGTTAAGGTCCTCAGCCAACATGTCAGTGACTCAAAGTGTAGTTAGCGAGGAGATTAACCCCTAACAGTGCTGGTTAGCACTAATCAAAACCTAAACTAGTTTTAGTTAGGGGTCGGCCCCACATGTTACTGACTCGGGTGGGGTCCAGCCAGGGTCAAAGTGGGTCAAACCCATCGGCAGTTTGCCACCGGCGAGTCCAGACGCGGCAGAGCGCATTGGAAACCCACCACAGGGCACCGTTCATCGTGCCCGGGCTCTCTGGGAGCTGGTGCAACGACGCAGCCAACAGTGGTCTCAGGGAGGCCGGAGGTGGAAGATAGCGATGGCGGCGAGCTTGACTACGGCGGTCGGAGCTCTGGCATTGATGAAACCGACGACGTAGTGCATGGGAGGGTCAGCAGCTAGCACCTACGAGTTCTACATGTGCCCATGTGGCCAACAGACATATGCATGGGACCATTTGGTCACCGGAGCCTCGTCGTCGACGACCTCAGGCGGCGGCGCAGTCGGGTGAGAGAGGAGAGGTGGCTACAGCGTGCAAGAGGGAGAACTGAGAGGGGGAGAATGATCAGCAGCTCACCGCGAACAAGACAAGCGAGTCGCGCACTCGGCGATGGGATGATGAGGACGGGAGGTCGTCGGCAATCTCGGCCGACCGAGGTTGAAGATGATGGCGTGGTCGGTGTTCGAGGGCGTATGGCGGGGCGTGGCTCGGTGAGGGGGTCAAGGATGAAGTAGCAGAGCTTTTTGGTGCGTCGGCAGGGCGTGGGGTGGCTGGTGGATGCAAAGGAGCACAAAAGCGGCAACGGCTGCGCTCAGGCGAGAGAGAGAGAGAGAGAGAGAGAGAGAGAGAGAGAGAGAGAGAGAGAGAGAGAGAGAGACCCAGAGAAAGGGGTGAGAGCGAGGGAGAGTGAGAGAGAGGACCAGGGCGTCCAGGGCGTCATGCTGTTTTCTAGGTGCGTCGAGGGGAGCCAGGCAGGCAGGGAGGGAGGAGGCGGCCGGGTGGGTGCGCGCGTGCGTCGGCCACGCTCTTTGCCTACTGGCGAAGAAGGAAGACGACAGGGGCACCAGGTGGGCTGGGCCACCTCCTCCACTGGGCCAGGTAAGCCAAGTCAGTCTCTGCTCCATTTTACTTTTCTGCTTGTTTTCTTTTCTTTATTTATTTACAAGTGTTTAAATTCAAAATAGAATTCAAACTCATGCTAAACATTTCTGAAATATTTTATGTTGCAGAATGGACTATTCCAAATGCACATAAAATGTTTCCGGGTATTTGGAAATATATTCTGTACATATTATGAATATAATTCCAAATGCAAATAAAATAATGATTTAAATTCAGTGCCCAAAATATTCCACAAAAATATTCACTATTTTTGGTTTGGTCTCAAAGCCTTGCCAAAATTATCAAACATTGATGATGGCCATTTTGGGTTCATTGAATAAGTTTTTAGGGTTCTTTGCCCTTTATTAAAATAATTTTTTAGGCTTTGGATTATCCTCAATTCAGTTTCTTTAATTTAACATGATGACATGATGATAAAGCAAAGTCAAACAAGGGATGGCCTAGAGCTGTGACACTGCACCCCTGCCCACGTTCCCTTCTATAAGGAAAATGAGGCCCAGGGATGGCTCCTCACTGATGGGAAGCAACTGTCCCGCTCCGCTAATCCGACTCCCTCCCATGCCACCAATGACTCGTGTAATCAAGGCCGACCCCTTGCGCCAATCCATGGCGTCTGGGTCTCTGCTAGGGCACGCATTTCTGCACTCTCTGCGTCCGCCACCAATCCAGCGCAATGCATGCAGCATACGTGGCTGAAACGCCATTAGCAGGGAAGCTAGTGGAATGGCAGTTACTGCCCCGTGAACATGAGACGTGGGTAGCCCAGGGATCGTGGGTCACTAACTCCCCCATAATGTCTTGCATGACACGCGGAAAAACCAGAAACTGATTCAAGCACAGGTTAATGAAGAAGCAAAAAAGATGTCAAAGGATAAGCTACCGCAACCCCCTCGCCTGTGTACTAGACAGGGCCAGCCCCGACGAAGCTCGGCAGCGCGTTCGGGCCAGGCCCGGGGGCTCCTATCAGTGCAACAAACCCCAGATGTGTATTGCCCAGACTGTACACATGCCCAAGAGCAAGGTTGAAACATCCAAGACAAGTCCAAGCAGAAGAGATAGCTCTTTGAGAAATCAAAGGGCGTATCAAGAAGACCGAGACCAACCAAATGAGCAAGGGTCACGAAGGAAAAACCTCCCTTACCTGGCAGGCGAGCCTGGCGAGGTCAAGGTTACCCCAAGGGCATGTCTCAAGACTTCCCCGGCAGGCTTGCCGGAGATGCCGAGGGCGGATTACCTCGCCAAGGCGCCACCACTCCACCTCATAGCAAGGGGAGTCGCCTATCGGTGTGGTGTCGAGCTCCCAAGTGATTAAGTGGCTATTATTTGGCATGTGGCAGCCATTTCCAAGGAAGATCACCCCTAAATGACACCCGTCCAGGAGACGTGTCACGCAGACAGGCAAGAATGTGGTGGAATGGCATGGCAAGGCTTGCCATGCTATACCCATGATGTGACATTAAGTGATACATTTAATGCACCTTGTCCTGTCTGAAGAGATAGGTATGATAGAACTATTTGCTATCCAATCAGTACATAATAATTGTTTTGCCATTGTGGTAACCCCTTGACCTATAAAGGGAGAACCGTGGCAACCTTAGAAAGGATTCAGACCCCTGCACGCTGATACGCGCATAGCTGCTCTTGTCCCAAGGTGACCTTGCCGGGCTAGAGCACTGCGTCTCCACCACAGTCCATTCATCAATCCACCAAAGCAGGAGTAGGGTTTTGTGCCTCGCGGCTTCCCGAACCTAGGTAAAAACTGCTCGTGTCATCACTGTCGTGCTGCTCTATGCTGTCCACTCTTTGTGCAATGTGATCTTCCCCCTTGCCGAACCACAAGGGACAGATGGTCCCATAGATGGTCGTGTTATACCATGACATTCTGTATTTGGAACAAGTCAATATAGATACGATAGTATGGCACAGAAAAAAGAAGGAACTAGCATCTATTTACAAGAGCCTCACAGTGTGCAATATAGCTACGAGATCCTGTTGTCTATTGGAATGTCACTTTAGAATGGTTGGTCTTGTTCTTCAAACAATTAGCCTAGAAGAAGATACACTTGTAAGGCACATATTAAATACAAGTTTAATATGTGATCTGATCAAATACATATACCCTACCTGATACTTTGGATCAGGCCAGTGTTTAACAAGGGTTGTCCAGTCTTCATCTGTAATATATTCCACTGGAGATGTTTGGGCGATTTCATTGTTAGCTTTGCCTTCAAAGTGAGTTTTTCTAATGTGATACCGGTACTGTCGCAGAGTAGGCTGAAAAACATGATTGCATGCTTGTTTAGTTGCATCATCTTTCGGATCCAACTTGAACCTCATCTATTGAAAAAAGAATGTGACTCTTATTAGTATGAAGCTAGAAAGTATGGGACAGAGCAAGACAATATTACAAATTGTGATGAATAACATTAATTATGGATAAATGGTCAGGGAAGGTGTTAAACTAGGTATCGTCTTTCTCATTCCTGTACAGGATCCACGTCGGGAGGATACGTGCATGACACCTAATGACAACGGCTGCCTCTGATACTAACTTGGCTAACTCTGTAGCATCACACGACCTTTTTAAACCTGCCTCCAGATGGATCTCCATTATTCCTCCTTTAGATTTTGGTAATCTGTCAAGCATTATCCCTAATGTTTGTTTCCGCTTGCGCCTTGGTGCTACTTCAACAACGAATATAGGAAGTGTTAGTGCACATCAAACTGTGAGAGTACATATAAAGGAGCATGCAACTACAACTTGACTCGGTCAGTGATAGAGGCAACGGTGTCCCGTCTTTCGATGAGATGATGGATTTCGCTTTGGTGGAAGTCGACTTTGACGATCCGACTACGAACGTGCGAGGACGTCGCGCCTTAGCAATCGCTAAACCAACTCCGAGAGGTTATTGACCACGCCGGAGCACGATCAACCTGACCACGAGGGTCTGTTTCCTGCGAGCAAATGAAGAACAAGCAAGAAACTGAGATTGCAATCTGGATATTGCGAATATAAGATGAAAGCTTTATTGATCAAAGTGGGGTTCTGTGATGCCTTTGTCTGGTCGTTGAACACAAACGAAGTACGCGAAGTTGCAGCTATGGCGAACTTTAATCTAAACAAAACCCAAAGTCTAAACGGTACCCTAAGGGCTGTATATATGGAGGAAGAGAGGGGGAATTTCGTGTCCCTTGGTGGAGGGGTCCGAAATCAACCCTATCTCTTGTTTCCCCACACATACGGACTCTAAAAATAGCCTATACTAATGTATTTCGAAATTACATGGGCCTGGCCCAATAAAAAGGTGACGCAGCACCTATAATAGCCTCTGGACGAAATTTATGAAGTGGCATCTTGTATATTTCGTCCAAGGCTTCATGCACTCGTTATGGTGGCTTCAAAGACCTGAAATCATCACTCGTAACTCCGTTCTTGTTCCCCTTGCGCATGCCATCATCTCCATGCTTTCTCTTGCTCCAACGTTCATCCTTCTCCAAGCTAGGCCCTTCATTTGTAAGCAAAACAAATGTATCCAATTTAGGCAGCATCATATTCTCATGAACATTAGAATCATTACCAAGAAACGAAAGTACCTGGTAATTTAGTTGCTGTGCGCGAGCTCTAGTAATTGGTCCAGTATGTATAGCAGCAGGGGCTGTGGGTGTAACAATGGTATTGATGTCCTCATCATCCTCCCCTTATTGAAATGAAATCATCCTCGACGGAAGCTCATCTTCCTCACCCAAATAAGGCTTCAAATCTGCAATGTTAAAAGTGGGACTAACCCCAAAATCTGCAGGCAGCTCAAGTTTGTATGCATTATCATTTATTTTCTCTAACACCTTAAAGGGACCATCAGCACGTGGCATTAGCTTTGATTTGCGCAAATCATGAAACCTATCTTTACGCAAATGTAACCAAACAAGATCTCCAGGTGCAAAGAAAAGATACTCGGTCGGTGCAAAGATACTCGATCGGTGGAGTAACAACGAATAGTTCAGACTAGGCCCACTCAATTTTTCAGAAAAGTATGCAACAAGTTTGCCATCTTGTAATAACACACCTCCTAATCCAATTCCACTAGTATCACATTCAAGCTCAAAAGTCTTATTAAAATCAGGAAGTTGGAGTAAAGGAGCATGTGTCAACTTATCTTTCAATACTGTGAAGGCTTCTTCCTGTGCGGTACCCCAAACAAAAGGCACATCCTTCTTTGTAAGCTCATTGAGAGGTGCAGCAATGGTGCTGAAATCTCTCACAAAACGCCTATAGAAACCAGCGAGTCCAAGAAAACTCCTCACTTGTGTGACCGTTTTGGGCTAAGGCCAACTCTCAATAGCTTCAATCTTGGCTTTCTCAACTTCAATTCCCTGTGGAGTAACAACATAGCCAAGAAAAGATACTCGGTCGGTGCAAAAGGTGCACTTCCCAAGGTTACCAAACAAACGTGCATCACGTAGAGCAATAAAAACAACACGTAAATGTTCCAAATGTTCTTCCAAAGATTTGCTATAAATCAGTATATCATCAAAATAGACTACCACAAATCGTCCAATGAAAGCACGTAAAACTTCGTTCATTAGTCTCATTAAAGTACTAGGTGCATTAGTTAACCCAAAAGGCATGACTAACCACTCATATAAACAAAACTTAGTTTTAAATGCCGTTTTCCATTCATCTCCCAATTTCATACGAATTTGATCGTATCCACTATGCAAATCAACTTTGGAGAATATTGTAGAGCCACTCAATTCATTAAGCATATCATCTAGCCTAGGAAATAGGATGACGATAATGAATAGTAATATTGTTGATGCATCTACAATCAACACACATACGCGACATACCATCCTTTTTAGGTACTAGTATAATAGGAACAGCACAAGGACTAAGAGATTCGCGTATATAACCTTTGTCGAGTAGCTCTTGTACTTGACACATAATCTCCTTCGTCTCCTCTGGATTGGTACGGTATGGTGCACGGTTGGGTAGAGATGCACCGGGAATTAAGTCAATTTGATGCTCAATCCCTCGAATAGGTGGTAATCCCGTTGGCACGTCTTGTGGGAAGACGTCATCGAACTCCTGCAAAATGTTAATGACAGCAGGGGGCAAAGAGGAAGGTACATCCTCGAATGAAAATAATGCCTCTTTGCACACAAAATCATAGCAAACAGATTTGCTAAAATCTAGCTCATCAATATCAGATTTGGTGGCAAGTAAACATGCACTTTTCAATTTAATTTCAGAAGCAACATGAGATGGTTTATTATTAGGCTTCATTTGTTGCTCAAATTCTTTTGCCACAATCTGATTTTCACTCTTATTTTTCTCCTGTTTTGCTTTATTAGCTCTATGAATATCATCTTTCAAAATGGAATTAGGAGTCATAGGAAGCAAAGTAATATTTGTATCCTTATGAACAAGAGAATACTGATTGTTTCTGCCATGGTGTATGGATTTTTTATCAAATTGCCATGGTCTACCAAGTAATAAGGAACATCCTTGCATAGGTACCACATCACAATCAACATAATCAGCATATGTAGAGATACTAAAATGCACCTGAACAGTACGTGTTACCTTAACCTTGCCGCTGTTGTTGAACCATTGGATGTAGTAAGGATGTCGATGTGGTCTTGGGGTGCGAGATAGCTTCTCCACCATCATCATGCTAGCCAAGTTGTTGCAGCTCCCTCCATCTATGATGACGCGAATAGAACATTCCTTCACAACTCGCTTTGTATGGAACAAATTATGCCTCTGATCTTGCTCAGCTTGTGTAACCTGCACACTCAAAACACGTTGAGCAACTAAACATTCATACCTGTCAGCATCTTCAGCAGCCATGTATTGCGTCTCATGATCAAAATCATCTCCACCGTGTTCTTCATGTGTAATAAGAGCCAAAGTCTCCTCATCATAGTCACTAGCGGACTCATACCCACTATCGGTGTCAAAACCGGCGGATCTCGGGTAGGGAGTCCCGAACTGTGCGTCTAGGCGGATGGTAACATGAGACAAGGGACACGATGTTTTTACCCAGGTTCGGGCCCTCTCGATGGAGGTAAAACCCTACTCCTGCTTGATTAATATTGATGATATGGGTAGTACAAGAGTAGATCTACCACAAGATCAGAGTGGCTAAACCCTAGAATCTAGCCTATGGTATGATTGTTGTTTGTCCTACGGACTAAAACTCTCCGGTTTATATAGACACCGGAGAGGGCTAGGGTTACACAGAGTCGGTTACAATGGGAGGAGATCTTCATATCGTATCGCCAAGCTTGCCTTCCATGCCAAGGAAAGTCCCATCTGGACACGGGACGGAGTCTTCAATCTTGTATCTTCATAGTCCGGAGTCCGGCCAAAGGTCTTAGTCCGGCCATCCGGACACCCCCTAATCCAGGACTCCCTTAGTAGCCCCTGAACCAGGCTTCAATGACGACGAGTCCGGCGCGCAAGTTGTCTTCGACATTACAAGGCGGGTTCCTCCTCCGAATATTCCATAGAAGATGTTGAACACCAGGGTAGTGTCCGGCTCTGCAAAATAAGTTCCACATTCCATCATAGAGAGAATAATATTTGTATCAATCAGATCTGCTGACGTATTCCGTGGCATGACATCATGCCAAAGCCAGGCTTTTATTCATTTTGTTGTTCCACCTCAGCGCGTTTAGCGAGGCGGTTTCCTTGGCACGTCTTGTCAAACCAGAGATCATGTCCCCTTATTCCGGGATTCTCATCAATACGGGTGTGGGTAACCCAACCGTGACTTAGGTATGACTCCCTAATTGAAAGCGAGTCTCAAACAGTTACGGGGAGGGCTCTTGGTATTCACCTCCTTTATAAAGGAACCAAGGCCCGGCTCCCTTGCTCTTAAACCAATGAAATCCGCCCCTCGCTTCGAGTTCCAACACGCAAAGCTCTAGTTTTAGGCGCTTCGGACCTTCGAAGATGTCCGGCTCCGACCCTCAAGGCCGGTGGATGCCTTCCTCCATTACAGAAGAAGATGTGCGAAAGCTAAGAGATGCCAGGTATCTAACCGGCGAAATCTCGCATAGACCGCCTACTCAAGGGCAAGTTGTTCCCGCTCCCCAGCCTGGTGAAAGCGTGGTGTTCGCATCTCACTTCCTTCGGGGACTAGGCTTCCCGATCAATCTCTTTGTGAGGGGGCTTATGTTTTACTACGGGCTGGAGTTCCACGACCTAGCTCCAGAGTCCATCCTCCAGATCTCATCATTCATTGTCGTGTGCGAAGCCTTCCTCCATATCACCCCTCACTTTGGATTGTGGCTAAAAACTTTCAAAGTGGAACTGAAAATGATCGAGGGGCAGCACGCTGAGTGCGGAGGGGCTATAATAAGCAAGATGGACGACGCTCCATGGCCCGAAGGCTCTTTTCAAGAGGATCTCGGTTTATGGCAACGAGACTGGTTTTACATCACAGCCCCTAGGGGCACCACATGGGTGGCACCGCCTACTTTTCGCTCGGGTACCCCACCACGGCTGGCGTCATGGGTTAATGAAGGACTTATCTGGGGGCCACCAAAAGACGTGCCCTTGCTGCAGGGCCGTATTCGAGATCTCCTAGAAAGATATATCAATCTGACCGTGGTGGCGCAGGTCATGGTGATTCGCCGCACACTGCCGTACAAACGTCGACCTCTCTGCCTGTGGGAGTTCAATCCTGAGGGACCACGGGTCCTACAACATTTCATGGGAATGACACCCATAGAGATGTACAAATTGTTCTTCGGATCACAAGCAAGGTGTCCGGATTTGTCCGAGGACGCAGGTCTGAGCTGCAACCGCCCGGATGCTAAAGTAAGTAGCCACGTATTTGAACACACCATCCATATTTTTATCAAATCTACCCTTTAGCAGAGTTGCCCTTTGAACAGGAGTGGATAGCGAAGGCAAAGCTTGTCAGGTGTCCAGCCCCCTTGCCCGAGACCGTGCCGAATCCCATGCTAACCAGGATGCTGGAGGCCGCGCCGTTGGCGGAAGGCGAAGGGGGGAACCAAGGAGCTACGCCTCCACAAAGGAGGCCGTTAGGAAGGGAAGAATCGAAAATTCTCCCGACCAGGGGAAGAAAAGGACTGCCTCTGAAGACCCGGAGGTGATAACCTCAAAACGGGGAAAGAAATCTTCGTCAGAGGGTTTGGCACCGGAGAACGCCCCAGCCGAATCGCCCCCTAAAGGGGACCCGCTCTCCCCCGAGGCGTAAGTGAAGGGAGGGGTTCCATAATGAATCACATTCATGTTTTATTCCTGAGAAAAATAACCGAAACATTATCTTACAGTTCGGATCTCAACCCTTCTCAACAGAGCTCATCTTCAAGGGATCTTCATCCAGAGATGATAGAGAGCGAAACGCCTCCCCTTGTTCCACCATCTCACGAGGCTGGCGACCCCGAGGTATCGTCCCGGAGGGTTTTTTCAAGTCCGGACCCTAGGAAAGGTCGTCAGACTAGTCCGGCACCCTCTTGCGCGCCGGCGGAGGGGCTGAAGGATCTGCGTAGTAGGGCGTCCATCTCAGAAGAACACCGTATGTTTATGGATATGGTGATTGGAAGGATTTCATCCGCGGAAAGCGGATTGTACGAGGCTGCCAATAGTTTACTAACAGGATTTGAGGTATGTAAAAAGGTGTACCTTTTGGTAGAGCCGCATATTAAATGTGCCCTGTATGAATAGTAGCCCCTGAGACTCTGTATGTCGTCACGAGTGATGGCGCACAGAGGATCATAACCCCAGGTATAATGTGTCGCCTATTCCATGAAGGTGGCGAGGCGTTCGGTGGCTAGCCAGACTGATGAATCTGCCAAACTAAAGCGGCAACTTGACGTAGCAGATGTCGACATCGCGCTTGTACATAAGCGGCTAGACGAGGCTCAAGGTATGTTCAAAAGACACCCAATAATAGGAGGTTGATGCTCGGGCCTTATATATGCTTCATGTAGATGGTGCTGCTGCCATGGAGAACCTTCGGGCGGAGCTTGCCCGAGCAAAGGAGCAAGCAAGGAAAAGTGATGCGGCTGCCGTTAAAGCGGCTGAAGAGCTAAAAGCCGAACAGGCTGCTCACTGCCAGAGCAAGAAGGAAATGGCCGAGATGGCCATAAAATTTAAGGATGCTACCGACCGTTGTAGATTGCTTGAACAAGAAGATAGGGCGGCTCAGAAGGATCTTTAAAAGATCACTGCCGAAGCCAAGGATACTGGCTCTGCCATGAGAGCGATGAAGGAGGAGCTGCGTCAGGCCGGAGATATCACGGCTGGAAAGACTTATATGCTGGGGATGAAATTCGGAGACCCCAAGTATGCTCCATTAGACCGGCAGTGGAGTTGGGAAAATGCTTATCTGGATTTGGTCGCAAGTGTGGCGGACGCGACCGAACACTTCTGCAGCCGAGGTGACCATGAATTGGAAGAGCTTTTTTGGTCGCAGTACCACAATCCAGAATGCCCACTGTCAGTATCCGACCGTTTAGCCGCCTGGGCGGAGCTGAACAGATTATCCGGACTCGCCATGAAGTATGTTGCGAGTCGTCTATGGCCGGAGAAGCCGGAGCTGAAGAGTTATTTTGGCTTGGTGCAGCAATTCCTTGGTTCGGTGCCACATGCTGATGCAATGAAGAGGTCGGCGTGCATAGAGGGTGCACAGAGGGCTCTTGCCCGTGTCAAGACATACTGGGCAGATATGAAGGCCAGTATTGTTGCGTCCCAGGATTCGGACGAAAGCCGAGTACCTGCCAAGCACTATTTTGAGGAAGTTCTTCCTAGCGCTCGTATAATAGAGTCACAGTGCTCGAAGGATGTTGTGTTCGAATAGCTTATACTATTTGTAAGACGAATTGTGTTTTTATGAACAAAGCTTTTTTATACTTGTGCTTGCAAGAATCATGATGCCTCCTATGCGGCCGTTTAATGTATATATTTCTATATAACCTGAAAGATGGCAGTCATTGGCTTCAGCCCCCACGCATAGAATGCGGGGGGTTCGCAAAAAGGCGCCTTTTCACACTTAATCCAACGTCTTGGTCCTACAAAGGAGGTGGTGGCGCGGCGAACTAGGCAACCGGACTATAATGCTTTATCACTTTCACTTAGCCATAGGAGTTTGACAGTGGGACTACTGAATAGCCCCTAGGGGCACCGCGCTCGCCCGAATTCAGGGCGCGAGTGTGCCTGACCGGGAAGCGGCCCTTCGTTAATGCGGGGGAATCCGAAAGATTCCGAAAGTCATCGAGTGGTTGACCAGTCTCTCGCTGTATCATGACAGTCAGTTTTTGGCTTTCTCTACTGAGGTGCTCACCTGGCCGAACCGGGGCACAATCGCAGTAGTTCTCCTGGTGCCGCGTTAGCCGATATTACGGAATGTAAGGCAGCAAAACACAGGAGTCGGGCAAACCCAACATTTGACCAAAGACATGATTCGGAGCTGATGCATATAGGGCCAAACTCGCGACGCCGAACACTCCCTAAGGTATTCGGTCTTTATGAAGACGGGCTGAAATAGGGCCCTTGGTAAAAAAGCCCCTAGTGTCCAGGTATGTGCCAAAATTCTGGCGTGGCCACATGCCAAGACGCCAACCTCCTCCTCGGCTATAGAGAAAACCGGGGGATGTTATCAACAAGAGACAGTAAAAAAAGGTTTACACAGGGTCTTAATCTGAAAAGAATCCTCGGAACGGGTCCCTGCTGCACGTCTGCGCCTGTGTCTCTGTTGTGTCGTATCCTGGACGGGCGTAGCACGATGTTCATCTGCGAAAGAGAGGAACTTAGTAAAAATTAAGTGTGCGAGAAATCTATATCTAAATAAACAAAATATAGTTGGAGCAAGAGTTGGGTCGTATTGTCTCCGGGCGTGAGCACACGGAGCCCCTTGCACGAGGGTATGCGGCTATTGAAGCATGTTGACACCGGACTCGTCGAGCCGTGTCTGTGATAGTAGGGCTAGATTTGTGGGCGGCTGTCTAGGCAGCTACACCCCTGCCCGTACTTTGGGGGTCAATTTATGTTCCCTTGTAATGAAATGATGCCCTTTGGACCGGGCCTTTTAAGTGTAAGGGATGCGTAGTGCGGTATTGCGTTAAAGCGGGCGAAATCTTCACGTCCCAGTAGCGCTTGATAGCGACTTACGAATGGGGCGATGTGGAATGTTAGCTTCGCTTCGTAAGTTGTCGGGTGATCCGAATGTGACTTCTAACTTAAGGGAACCCATACTTGGGGTATCCGAACCTGGCGTTACTCCTTGAAAGGAAGTGTTGCCGAGGTGGATTACGGCTGGGTTTACCCCGAGTTTGCGGACTGTGTCCTGATATAACAGGTTCAAGTCGCTGCCGCCGTCCATAAGGGCGTTTGTAAACTGGAGTCCGTTAATGATTGGATTTAAGACCAAGGCAGTCCAGCCTGTGTTCTGGTCTCCTCTAGAGTAATCCTGATGATTGAAGGTGATTGGTTGTAACAACCAGTGGGGTTGCTCCTCCGGGGCTGGCTGTATGGCGCGTTGTAGGTGCCGTTCTGCTCTTCCCGTTCGTCACATGAAGTAGATTTACTGTCTTGACTTCTTGTGGGAACTTCTCTTGTTCTCCGGTGTTCTGCTCGTGGGGTGCATCGTCATCTTTGCTTGGTGTGTTGATCCCCTTGTGTTCGGCGTTGAGCTTGCCGGACTGCTTAAAGACCCAACAATCTCTATGGGTATGGTTTGCAGGTCTCCCCGGAGTGCTGTTGATTTGACATATTTTGTCCAAAATTTTGTTGAGGTTGGATAGATCGTCCCTATCGTCTTTGGGGGCAGCTTTTTTTGATTTTGCCGAGAGCTTTTGAATCCGGTGTTTACTGCCGTGCTCATCGGGCTGTTGTCCTTTATCCGGCGCGGTTCTTTGTTACGGCGCGGCTTCCCGTTCCCATCTCTGGGTTCGGACGTATTCGGGTCGTTGGTGCTGCTTCTTGCCAACCAGCTATCCTCTCCTGCATAGAAGCGGGTCATGAGGCTTGTTAACGCGGCCATTGTTCGCGGATTTTCTTGGCCGAGGTGTATGGCGAGCCATTCATCTCGGACGCTATGTTTGAAAGCTGCTAGAGCCTCTGCGTCCGGACAGTCGACTATCTGATTCTTTTTGATAAGGAATCTGTTCCAGAGCTTCCGGGCTGACTCTCCGGGCTGCTGAGTTATATGGCTCAGATCATCTACATCCGGGGGCCGGACATAGGTCCCTTGAAAATTTGCCCGGAAAGCATCCTCAAGCACTTCCCAACTTCCCATGGTGTTTCTGGGAAGGCTTTTAAGCCAATGCCGGGCTGGCCCTTTGAGCTTAAGGGGTAAGTATTTTATGGCGTGGAGGTCGTCTCCTATGGCCATGTGTATGTGGAGGATGTAGTCCTCAATCCAGACTCCAGGGTCTGCTGTTCCGTCGTATGCTTCTATGTTCACTGGCTTGAATCCGGCTGGGAATATATGATCCATCACCTCATCGGTAAAACATAGGGGGTGTGCGCCGCCCCTGTATTTAGGCATGCCACGATGTTCGGGTATTTTTTGCGTTGCATCACTCATTGGAGCTTGCTTTCTTGGCCTATAGATGGATCTGGTTGGGCCAGTTTTCTAAAGCGAATTCTTGGACGGATCGCGCGCCATATTGAGTGCGGCATCCTTTCATGCGTGAGATTGATCGTAGGGTCGTCTATCCGACCTTGTGGCTTCCTTATTTTTTGACTGTGGGGGCTTTATGGCCTCTTCGTCAAATTCCGGTAGTAGTTTCCGCTTCGGATAGCTCTTTGTGTGGCGACTACTGCCGTACTTGTGTGCGGTATTGAGTACTTTGCCCCATCTGATCCTGAGTGCATCTTCCGCTGTCTTGAGCCTCCGCTTCTGCTTTCTCAGGCTACGTGCAGTGGCGACGAGCCTTTGGTGGAGGTTCTGATGTTCCAGCAATTTGTCTGGTGTGAGGTCGTCCGGGCTATTATCTTTCCCGGGGATTGGTTGTTCGGGTTGTCCGCCCTGCTTGGACGGATGCTCGACGGCATGTTCATCGTCCGTTGAGTCACCCTGCTCTATGGCTGGGTCTTTGTCGAGCTGGGGCTTGGCCTTGCGCTTACGCTGCCGCTTTGATTGTTTTTCGGGGGAGCGATCCCTGGCCGCATCCTTTTGGTCCTCGTTGTCATTTCTGTTGTATGTGTCCACCATGCATACATCGTATGATGAGGTGGTTTTCCGGAGCCCTATAGGTGCTGGTTCTTGATCGTCTCCTTTATCGGCGTCCATACCGTCGATATATTCGGAGTCGAAATCGAGCATGTCAGTTATATCTTCGATAATGGCTATCAAGTGGGTGGTGGGTGGGTTTCGAACTTCGTCGTCCACATCCCAACCACCCCGACCGTAGTCCGGCCGGGGTTCTTTCGACAAAGAGAGGGACTTTAGTGAATTTAGGATATCGCCAAAGGGTGAGTGCTAAAAAACATCCGCGGCGGTGAACTCCATGATCGGAGCCCGATCGGGTTCGATCGAAAGGGCTGCAGAATATTCAAAGTCCGGAACGGAGTCCGGTACCTTGGAGTTACCGGCCTTGCAAAGGACTTGGCTGGTATTCGGCTCTATCGCCGCAGAGATTGCGGCTCCTGGGGCAGCGTCCAACCATCCGCCCCTGGATAGCGCAGTCGGCTCCGAACTAATGGTCGGAGTGAACACCTGAGCGGCGCTCTGGTCGCTGTCTGGCGGCAGAGCTAGATCATGCCCATCGAGACAGTGCAGCGCGCCTGGTCATGGCCCGAATCCGTCGAAGCTCAAGTCCCCGCGGATGTCGGCTGTGTAGTTTAAGCTTTCAAACCTGACCTGATGGCCAGGGGCGTAGCTTTCGATCTGCTCTAGATGGTCGAACGAGTCGGCCCGCAGTGCGAAGCCGCCGAATACGAAGATTTGTCCGGGGAGAAAGATCTCATCCCGGACCGCATTGTGATTGACGAGCGAAGAAGCCATCGGGCCTAAAGGCGACGACACAGAGGAACTCTCAATGAAAGCACCAATGTCAGTGTCAAAACCGGCGAATCTCGGGTAGGGGGTCCCGAACTGTGCATCTAGGCGGATGGTAACAGGAGACAAGGGACACGATGTTTTTACCCAGGTTCGGGCCCTCTCGATGGAGGTAAAACCCTACTCCTTCTTGATTAATATTGATGATATGGGTAGTACAAGAGTAGATCTACCACGAGATCGGAGTGGCTGAACCCTAGAAACTAGCCTATGGTATGATTGTTGTTCGTCCTATGGACTAAAACTCTCCGGTTTATATAGACACCGGAGAGGGCTAGGGTTACACAGAGTCGGTTACAATGGGAGGAGATCTTCATATTGTATCGCCAAGCTTGCCTTCCACGCCAAGGAAAGTCCCATCCGGACACGGGACGGAGTCTTCAATCTTGTATCTTCATAGTCCGGGAGTCCGGCCAGAGGTCTTAGTCCGGCCATCCGGACACCCCCTAATCCAGGACTCCCTCACCCACCATCCTCAGTAGCAATCATCACACGTTGAGATTTGCATTCTCTCGCAAAATGTCCTCTTCCCTTACAACGGCGACAAATAATATCACTTGTGTGCCCTGTTAACGCCATGGAAGAAGAAGAGCTCTATGCAGGCCCGGCAGGTGTGCTCTTGGCAGATAGTGGTGGTTGTGCCTGCTTTCTTGTATCACGGTTGGAGGTGGCACCTGAAGGAGGTGATGGTGCAGTAGAAGTAGATGATGCACGTGGTGTCCATGCTGAAGGTCGACCTGTAGAAAAGTTAGTTCGCGCCAATGCCTGTCGGTCCTGCACTTCACGTTCAGTTTTACAAGCAAGATGGAATAAATGAGTGATATTATTATAATCCTTATACTCTAGAATGGTCTGAATCTCTCTATTTAATCCACCCATAAAACGTGCAAGCATAGCTTCATTCTCCTCAACAATACCACATCTAATCAAGCCAGTTTGTAATTCCTGATAATATTCTTCTACAGAATTTTTTCCTTGTCTTAAGCGCTGCAATTTTTGAAGTAATTCACGTTGATAATATGGTGGAACCCAATGAGTACGGATAGTAGTTTTCAAAGTAGCCCAAGTAGCTGGAACATGATATGATCTACAATGTTCAAACCACCAAACACATGCAAAGGTAGTGAAAGCACAAACAGCGGCAGGAACACGTCTCTCCTCAGGATATTGTAAACATGTAAATCGTTGTTCAGTTTCTAACTCCCAAGTAAGATATATATCAGAAACATTTCTACCCTCAAATGGTGGAATATTCAATTTCAGTTTCGGGAGATGGTCATGATCTCCTACCTGTGGGGGAGCCCTAACATTGCCATTATTTGCATGTGGCCGACCTGGTGGTTGTGGTGCTGGTGGTTGCACGTAGTTCTGATTTTGATCAACTTCATCCTTGTAATCTCCCACATAATCATCCTCCTCCGCATCAACAGCAAGAGCCACAGAAGTATCAACAGTAGCACCAACAGTTTGGCCAAGCGCAAGAGGGACACGGCTCGCTCGGCGGAGGGCTGTTTCGCGACATGGAGGCAGTCGTTGGTGTTGTTGTTGTAGAGGTGCGTTAGGTGCAGGCGGTGGTGGTGGTGGAAGACGCGCGAGCAATTCATTAAACTTGTTATCGAGCTTTGTTTCAAACGTCTTCTCCATGCCATCTATCTTCTCCATGGCCTCTTCAAATCTGTTTAGCACATCTTGCACCTGTCCACTCATCATTTGCTGAAATTTATCATGCAACTCCTTATTCGTCATGTTCTCCCAGTCAGTCTCGTCGGCTTGTGATCCTGGCATGGTTAGCAGCAATAGAAACACACAAGAATATGATCCTACATACTACTAACAAGAGGTGGTGGTGGGTATCACAAATCCGTCAAGCAAATCTCAAATTCTTACCAGTTCTTACCCAGTAGCAGGCGGTGATCGGCAACCCTTGTAGTCAAAACTCTCAAAGCTTGGATAGAGCGATTACCAGGGAGAGTCAAACGCACAATGTAGATGTACGTGGAGTTGGGAAGGCTTATAATATGGTAGCAAAAAGGGTCAGCAATAATCAATTAAGAGATGCAAAGTTGAATAAACGCTCAACGACGGTACTATGCTGGTCCTAGGCTAGACCGTACTAGAGACGCGAGCCTAGAACACTAACAAAATCACGGCGCTGCACGTAAACAAGGGAGGAGCACACTCTGGAATTTTTTTAATTTTTTTTCACTTTTTTTGCACTTTTTTCCTCTTTTTTTTGCTTCGCAACAATTTTTTTTCGAAAAAGTCTACAAATGGCCTAAAAACTGCCTAGCCAGAATTTTCCAGACTTCATTTTTTTTAAACCGGAACTATTTTTGTTCTGCGGATGGCTCGGAAGTTAGGGAGTCCTACTCTGTCATGACTCGGAGTATCGCGTGATCTGGAAATCGAGAACAAAGCAACAATTACTGGACTCGGACTAGGACTAGTGGTGGAGATGAATCAACTCGGACTAGTGGCGGTTATTTGCAGGGCGATGGAACACGGACTGGTGGCAAATCTGTGATGGAGGTGGACTCAGATTAGCGTGATGGCGATGGATATGTGGTATATGGTAGCGGCGATGACGATGGTGTTATATGGCAGCGGTGATGACAATGGTGGTATATGGCAGCGGTGATAACGATGGTGCGGCGGCGTCGTGACAACTTGTGAACAGAACTCGAAACTCTAAAGTACTAGACGCTATGACCAGCAACTTGACACGACGATGCAACCGAAAATTCAACAAAGCAAATACAAAAAAGATTATGCAAAGGCTCAGATTGGTTCGGATAAGATGAACTAACCCTATATTTTTGGTTCGGATAAGACGCTATGAAGAACAGATTATGAACTTGATGATGGTTTAGATGGAAGGGCAGGATGGAACAGCAAAGAAGATGAGGAGAAAGAGTTCACAAAGATAACAAGCACACAACAAATGCGCACATGATGAATGTGCACACTACAAGGATGATCATGATGCAAATGCAACAAAATGACATAGGCAAAATCACATCATGAAACATAGAACAAAGCAAGTGAGACGACCATGGCAAGCAAACAAGGATGGCACAATGCAATATACTAAAATACGAACATGATGAAAGAGCAAAATATGGCAATGGCATTCATCATGAACATGACAACAACATATAGGAATGAAATATGCAACACCATTATGATAATGCAACAAACATAATAAACACACAACAACAACTAAAAATAAATGGAAGGCAACTCGAGCATCGGTCTCGGGGTGTTACAACTCTCCTCCACTAACAAGATATCTCGTCCCGAGATCTTAGGAATGAGATGGAAGAGGAATAGGAAAACAAAGTCGCTTGATGGACAAATGAGTGACTCCAAAGAACCTTGAGAGGTTGAAAAAAAACTTGGAAGAAAAGGTACAACGGAGACGAACGAGATTGAGGCTCTCCGGTAAAATGAGGAAACAAGGAATACGACGAGAACCAAGAGCTTAAGTGACAAGGGAGACATTTAAACCACTCCGGTTAAGCGAGATGGACAAGGAATAAGAACAAGAAAATTCAGATAGCACTCCGGTTAAACATGGATGGAATAAAACATGAGCTTGACAAGTGGAACGATACTTGATGAGAGGAACAACACAATGTCTCCGGAAGAATTTAAAGAATGGAATGAAAAGAAAGGAGAAGAAAATGACAACTTCTTCCACAATTGAGTTTGAAAAGCATCCTTACAAACAAGGATTGAACGGGGTTGTTGGAAATTCAACAATGAAAAGAATAAGCTTGTTGTGGACTTATTGAAAACATATCCAACATTTGAGGTGAAATTTTGCCACAAACAAAAGCTTTAATAGCTGATAAGAACGAAGAAATGCAATACTACACTTCAAAAGAATATGGAGAATTAATTGCACTTTGATACGCAAGAAGAAAAGATACTTGAGCTGCTCCAACAAAATCTTGATTAAATCTTGAAGAATGAATTAAATCATGAGGAACCACCGTGAAGAACTCCGGTGACAAAAGGATGATGAGATAGAATGAAGGATGAAAGAATAAGATGAGCCTTGCAGTGATTTAGATGGAGGTTCAGACAAAATGGCCGAGGAAAATTTGAACTCCGGAAAAGAAAAGATTAAAACACTTGGAACTAGAATTTATTCCTCACGAACAAACTCCGAAGAAAAGGGATTACTTGGCGATGATGAAATAAGAATAAGAATTACGTTATGCTTATCCTTCATCAAATTAAATTGATGACCAACAATGGATTTTGCATACTACTTATTCTTCTTGAAAAGGATTGATAAGTGACATATCGCAAACTTGAGAAGGTCTTCATGAACCACCGGTAGGATTCGAAAAAACGAATGGATTAAAATGATAATCAAGGAAAAAGAATCTTGAACGAACCACCATAAGAATTCGAAAATGACTGATTAAAGGGAACGAATCACCGGGAAGAATTAGAAGAACAAATATTCTTGAGGGTATTTAGATGCAAAAGGACAAAGAGATCATAAGCTGATTAAAGAACACTTGAATGAAGCACCGGAATAAATGGATAACGGTAGATGAAATGATGGCCTTCGGTGAAAGAAACGGAAAAACAACTTCTGACATACTCTGGAAGAATGAAAGAGAAGAAGGGTTGAACCAAAGATGAAAATAATTTGAAAGCGATCTTGGAGATGGCATTTGACTGATGGAATCCATTCTTACGTCAAACTCGAAAAGAATTAGGAATGGCTCCGGAATAATTAGAAGAGTCATGTAAGATCCTGGGAAAAGACCTATGGGTTAGGGCCCACTAAAAGAAAACACCGTTGACAAGGATTGTTGAAGAGATAGATGATGCACCAGAACAAGTGAAATATTTGAATGAGGTGACAACCTCGAATTAATTCAAACACAGACGAATCTCCTGATATGTCTTCGAACTCCGGAATAATTAAATGGCGAGAGGCGAACGAGCAAGGAAAACACTTGATCCAAGGATAAGAATGTGATTAACCCGAAAAACTTGACTTGAGTCCACTGGAGAAGAGATGAAGAATGTTGAACGAAACGAGAATTCACCGGTTGAAATAATTGAGGAAATATTGAAGAGGCTCCACACAGATGAAATTGATGGTCGAAACAGACTCAAGCTCCGAGAAGAAAAGGGTGGGAGGGCGGGAAAACAAAGGCAACTTGGAAGGGCGAACCGACGAATACCTTGAAGAGAAAATACCGGTTGAAATAATTGAGGAAAGAAAGCAAAGGCTTCACACGAGTAGGATGGATACTCGATTACGGACTCCGACTCCGAGATGAAAAGGGGTGGGCGGGTGGGAATAAGAAAACAACTCAGGATTGAACTTGGCAAAGAAGAAGAGGCTCGAGTCTACTTGACGAGAAATGCACCGGATGAAAAGAGCTGAGAAACAACAAACAAAAAATCAACTACGCAATCCTAAGAAAAGTTTGAAGGGGAAGAGAAGTAATTCAAAACACCTACATCAAGATTCCTGACTAGAGCGACGAAGGGGCTGAGGAGTAAAAAGAATTCCTACTCTCCGATATAACTAGACTCCAAAAATAGTTTTCTTCTAGACTCGACAACGGCCAAACTACACGATCAATCAAGGGGGCTCCTAGGGTAGGTCGAGGCTCTGATACCAACTTGTCACGCCCAAGATGCGACCCTGTCATAAAGGAACTCGAAGGTCCCACCAAGGATAGAAGCGCATCTTGAAGACGCTTTTGCAAGGTGGATATCATTACATCAACATTACATAATAGATGGGGATACATACAAGGGGCATACAATGCCACGAGAATACATCAATACATCATACATAAGATCAACATCCGACTATGGATGAAACACAAACATAAATTCAAACAACATCCACCCTGCTAGCCTAGGCTGCCGACCTGGAACCTATCCCCTGATCGAAGAAGAAGCAGAAGAAGAACTCCAAAACAAGCAAACATCGCTCTCGCATCATGATCATCGCATAACTTGTACCTGCAACAGTTGTTGTAGTAATCTATGAGCCACGAGGACTCAGCAATCCCATAACCATGGGTATCAAGACTAGCAAAGCTTAATGGGAAAGGAAGGGGTAAAGTGGTGAGGTTGCAGCAGCGACTAAGCATATATGGTGGCTAACATACGCAAATAAGAGCGAGAAGAGAGAAAAAGGAACGGTCGTGAAGCTAGCAATGATCAAGAAGTGATCCTGAACTCCTACTTACGTCAAACATAACCCAAAACCGTGTTCACTTCCCGGACTCCGCAGAAAAGAGACCATCACGGCTACACACGCGGTTGATGCGTTTTAATTCGGATCTGGTGTCAAGTTATCTACAACCGGACATTAACAAATTCCCATCTGCCCATAACCGCGGGCACGGCTTTCGAAAGATTATATCCTGTAGGGGTGTCCCAACTTAGCCCATCACAAGCTCTCGCGATCAACGAAGGATATACCTTCTCCCAGGAAGACCCGATCAGACTTAGAATCCCGGTTTACAAGACATTTCAACAATGGTAAAACAAGACCACCAAGACCACCCGATGCGCCGACAATCCTGATAGGAGCTGCACATATCTCGTTCTCAGGGCAACACCGGAGAGCAGTCCATACAACTAAAACTAAACCTCAAGTTTCCCTGAGGGGGCGCTGCAAAGGGCTCTGGTTCAGACCAGCACTTAGAGAAGCAGTGGCCCTGGGGGGGCTAAAATAAAGATGACCCTTGGGTTAATTACTCCCAAGGGAAAAGTAGGTGGTGGTGAGGCAAATGGTAAAACCAAGGTTGGGCCTTGCTGGAGGAGTTTTATTCAAAGCGAACTGTCAAGGGGGTCCCATAAATCACCTAACCGCGTAAGGAACGCAAAATCCGGGAACATAACACCAGTATGACGGAAACTAGGGCGGCAAGAGTGGAACAAAACACCAGGCATAAGGCCGAGCCTTCCACCCTTTACCTAGTATATAGATGCATTAATTAAATAAGAGATATTGTGATATCCTAACATTATCATGTCCACCATGGAGCAATCTTCAACTTCACCTGCAACTAACAACACTATAAGAGGGGCTGAGCAAAGCGGTAACATAGCCAAGCAATGGTTTGCTAGGAAGGGTGAAAAAGGTTAGAGGCTGACATGGCAAACTGGGAGGCTTGAAGAGCAAGCGATAGGTAGCGCAGCAAAGCGATAGAATGAAGCAACTAGCATAGCAATGATAGTATTGAGATCCAGGGTAGCGGTCATCTTGCCTGAAATCCCGCAAGGAAGGAGAACGAGTCCATGAAGAAGACGAACGGACATAGTCGAACGAATCCTCACAACTCCAGAACGAAACCGAAGCTAACGAGAGAAGCAAACCGGAAAGGAGGAAACAACATGGTAAACACACAAGCATAAACATGGCATGAAGCACAATCAAGTATGATGCATGTCCGGTTTAATGAGGCATGGCATGGCAAACTACAACACATAATACTACAAATTAAGTGGAGCTCAATATGCAACGAGTTGCATATTGACAAAACCCCACATTGACATATTTAGTTTAATCTCGCTTAAGCTACCAAACAATATTAAATGTTGTTAAACATGGCAAGAGGGGAAGCATAATTAAACTACCTATCTAGGAAAGTTTAAATGAGGCCGGAACAACAAACAACAATTCCGGAAAATCCCCATATGCAAATTATGAATTTGATACTGTTCTGCCCTAAACACAATTTTATTGTTGTTAAACAGGAAAATAAAGTGCACCATGTTAATCTAGGCATTTTTCCACCCCATTTACATATAAAGTTTATTTAAAACCAAGCTACGGTTATTTAGTTATGAAATAAATCATTTTAGCATGTGATTTATGCAAATTAATGCAAACAACAATTTTAAATATTTTTAACAGGGATGAAAGTTGCATATTGTGAAACTAGATAAAATTCTGAGCATTTTACTTATATAGCTTGTTTAGTTTGTATGCATGCATATTTAAATATGAGAAAAGCAAAACAATGGCAGTTCTGAAAATATGCAGGCACTAGATATGACAAAAATCACAGACTAGGAAAAAAAATATAACATCGGGTCGAAACTGAAACAGTGGCAGTGGCCCAGGAGGATTTGGCCCAAGCAGATGTGGGTGGGTGTGATTTATTGAAAAAAAATGACACAGGGGAAAAGAATTGAGGCTCCCTGGGATTCGATCCAGGACCTCTTGTTGTTTTTCCGCTGAGATGACAATGGCGCTACTAACTAGATTGTGCTGAAGAATGGACTTGACAGAACATGAAACATGAGCAGAGCTTGATCTGGGTGAAGCAAAAATTGGTGAAAACAAAAGGTGCGGCCGTGGGGATTCGATCACTGGTCGCCTGGGTGGAAGTGCAGCGCAACGACCAGCTCGGCTGAAACGTGTTTGTGCACTGTAGGGGTTCGGCCCTAGATGGCACATCCTCTCGAACTGAACTGAACTGAAGAATCGAGAACTGAACTGAAGAAACACGAACAGGTAGCAAAAGGGAAAAATGGGGGCGCACGGGATTTGATCCCGAGACCCCTTGGATACGTGCATGCGCTGTTAACCAGATGGGCTACTATCGAACTCTGCTAAGAGATGCCTTATGCTTGATATGAATGCGCTGGCGTTGACCTGACGAAACTGAAAACGGAATCAGAGATGGATCGAATGCACAGTGGACATGACCGGCGCGGGGAGCCAACACCAGCGGCTGCAGGTCGCCGGCGGGGTTGCGGAAACATACATGGGTGCGCGCGCTGACGGGTATGTGTGGATCATGCTAAAGAAGCAGCTCGACTTTAAGTGAAGCAAAAGACGAACCAGAGCAAAACACAAAGGCCAGCCTCCCGGGTCGAGGCGCTCGGCCACGGCCACGGCGGGCATGTAGCAAGGCGTGCGGGTTGGGCGCCGAATGGCAGCTAGGACGACGGAAAACAATGGGAACGATGATGGGCAGGAGAAGATCTTCACCGTGGGGGTGCTGCTGGAGTTGATCGGGCTCGACGGCGAGAAGACGCGCCGATCGGGGTGGCGTCCTCATTTCCATGAAGCAGAGGAAGCAGGAGGGGAAAAGGACGACGTGGACGACGGCGTGAAGGCGAGATGGCGTCTGATCCGTGACGTAGAGGAAGTAGTCGACGTCTGGGTACTCTGGGTGAACTTGGCTGCAGCTGTACATGACGGAGACCACACTGGCGAAGAGCACGTGCTTGTGTGCTCTCTTGGTCTCTCACGAGGGAGGAGGAGGAAGGCAGGGGAGATCCCCTTGGGCGGCGGCGGAAATGGGGAAAAAGGAGGAAGGAGAAACCCTAGGGGGGTCCGCGAGAGGGTTTTATAGGAGGCCAGGAGGTGTGGATGGTGCTGGCCTCGCCACGGTGCCATGTGTGCTCGGGTGAGCTGGAGTTACTGTGAGAGGGAAGGGGTGCGTGAGGTGGAAGAAAAGGAGGGAGAATAGAGGATGACAGGTGGGTCCGGGGAAGGGGTAAACAGTGACCGCATGCGAATTTACCAGGGGATGGAATTGGGCTGCGGGTCTGCTGGGCTGCGCGTTGCTGGGCTGCTCTCTGCTGCGCTGAGTTGCTGCTACCCTTTTCCTTTTTCTCCATTTTCCTCAGACAGAAAATAAACAGGAAAGCACAGGGATAAAAGAGGGGGGTATGAGAGATATAAGAATATCCCCAAGACGCTGGAATTATGAACTATTTGAAATAATTGGTTTGGGCACTTTTAGAGAAATAAAATTATCACAAGTTTGAATTAAATTCAAACTTGAGGCAATTTTGATTCCGACCAAATCAAGTCCAAAAGAGCTGAAAATTGGCAGAGAGGGTGTAGGCATGGTTTAAGATTAATAGGAAAATAATGAACATTTGTGGAGGAGAGGAAAAGGTCACTTGCAATAAAGGGTGGAATTTGAAAGAAGGAAGAAGTGAAATGGTTTGCACTTGATGATGGTTTAGATGGAAGGGCAGGATGGAACAGCAAAGAAGATGAGGAGAAAGAGCCCACAAAGATAACAAGCACACAACAAATGTGCACACGATGAATGTGCACACTACAAGGATGATCATGATGCAAATGCAACAAAATGACATAGGAAAAATCACATCATGAAACATAGAACAAAGCAAGTGAGACGACCATGGCAAGCAAACAAGGATGGCACAATGCAATATACTAAAATACGAACATGATGAGAGAGCAAAATATGGCAATGGCATTCATCATGAACATGACAACAACATATAGGAATGAAATATGCAACACAATTATGATAATGCAACAAACATAATAAACACACAACAACAACTAAAAAAAATGGAAGGCAACTCGAGCATCGGTCTCGGGGTGTTACAACAACCAAGTGTGGAAATTAGTGCCAAGGCCAACCGGGAATCATAATGTCATTGGAACCAAGTGGATATTCAAGAACAAGCAAGATGCTCATGGGATCATTGTTCGCAACAAGGCTCGTTTGGTGGCACAAGGCTACTCCCAAGTCGAGGGTATCGACTACTGTCGGGGATATATCCCGTGGCGTAACCCGGCCGGAAGTATAACCCGGCCGGACTTGGCGACTCGCTAAGGACCTGCCCTGACTGGACGACTCACTAAGTGACCCACCTGAGCCTCGCGACTCATGGGTGACCCGGCGAGCGGGTCAGAGGAATGACAAGACCCGGTGGCCCAGAAGGCGGTTTATGGAAGACCGGTTCATGATTATGGTGGGCCGGTTTATGAGGAAAGCACAAGGAATATTCTCCTACAAAGGAAGCAAGACTAGGACTCCACTTGTAATAGAGTAATCCTAATCCTAGTAGGACTAGTCATGTAACCCACCCCTTCAACTTATATAAGGAGGGGTAGGGCTCCCCAAAGAGGACAAGCAAGAAATAATCCTAGGGCTAGACACAACTAGAGCAGAGCCGGTTTACGGTGACTCCCTCATGAGCATAATGAGACCTAGCCACAAACAGCATGTAGGGTTGTTACCGGATGATGTTTCCTGGGGCCCGAAGCTGTCTAAATCCTTGTCTTGTGTGTTGATCCGCTGTGCGTCTCTCGATTTCGACCAACCCCTTCAAGCTACCGCATAGATGCGTTGCCTCACGACTAAGTCCTCACACTAGGACATCTGCCGTGACAATTCCACGACAGTTGGCGCCCACCGTGGGGCAAGCGCATGGTGGTGTTGAGTTTCTTGGAGGGGTCTTTCCAGGGATCGAGAAGGTTACAACTTTCCGGATGAAGAAAACTCAACTCGGAAGGGTTTGCATCAGCTTCGAGTTCACCGGTCCAGATTTTACAAATCCATAAGATTTAAGGCAAAGAAGAATTAGGGTTAAGATCGATCTGCAGCTGTCGTCTTACGATTTAGTCAGTCGTTTTCAAGTCGCCAAAGCAGAAGGACGCAGCCGATTAAACTAATGCCTCGCGTGTGCCTGCTCGCTGGAGAAGGATTGCTCTTCGGGGACCGACTTGAATCGGCTGTGCTTTGAGCCGCCGTGACCTAGAGTACCTTGTCGGTTCTGACCTCCTCCAGCTTGCTCCACGCGTGGCCAAGCTGCCCGTCGGTTCACGTGCTCCAAGCAAATATACTGATAAAGTTTTTTGACGAGATCGGAGCCCGCCAGTATTACCAAATAAAAAAGAAGACTACAATGAGGACTCAAAAAGACTCAACTTTCCGAAGCCAGCCGACCCAGTCTCGATCCGAGTTGCTCTCCACTGCCAGGGCCATCTGCGGGTCGCCGCGTGGCCTTGACCACAGTCGAGCTGCAATCCCATCTTGCCGTGCGCGGTTCTAGCCTCTGCGGTCTACTACTTCTGCCTTGGATTTGCTTCAGTTGCCGCCATGACGCGCCGTTAGGTCGCCACCACTCCTGGGTCTGTATGTACCAACACCGCCAGGTCTACTCCGCGCTGTCGTAACTCACCTCAGCCGGCCGCCTGACCTGTCTCCGTCGTCCCGCCAGCCGCCACCGCCGTAACCCGCTGAGTCGCTCCTCAGCCGCGGCTCCGCCGTGGCCGGCTGCTGCTGCTGCCCCTCTCTACTACTGCTGCGTCCGTGAGCCGCCTTCACCTCGTCTCACACCGGCCGGATTGACCCGGTTTAGCACCGCTTCCGCTGAGCTTCTTCTGGACCGTCGCCAGACCTTGCTTTAAGCTGCCCCATCAAGATTATTGTTCGTTCCTACTGCGGGCCGCTGTCGTCGCTCGCTTTGAGCCGGCCTCGCCTCTGTTGCGAGCCGCCGGAGCCTGCGAAACAATAGGCCGACCTTGCAGCAATTGAACACAAGAGCTCATGCAAGAAACCACCTAGAACTCCGCTCTGACGCTCGCCTGCGGGCTCCGACCTACCTCCGACCGTCGCGCCCGTGCGCCTTGGCTCTTTCGAGGTCCCCGAGCGATTTCTTCATCGAGCTGTTTCTGCTGCTGGGTCAAATGGCTACACGTCGAGCCACTATTTTTTTTGCCTCAAGCCTCTGCTGAACCGCTGTACCGCGGCATGTGGTACCTCAAGTTGCCTTTCGCCTACTGCCTCCACCGGGTTTTGCTATTGTCGTCATCCGCACCGCTGTTTTGGTCAACAGCCGTGTGCGCGGTCTTAAGCCGCTTCCGCCTTGGGAACCCCGCGCGGTCGCTCCAATTCTTTTCCACCGTGACTCACCACCGCTTTGCTAGGCGTACCTGTTGGTGTGGTCTCTTCTCACCAGTACTACAAAACAAAAGCAGCCGGAGGGTAACGGAGCAGTGCATGCATGCATAATGATTGGAAGACTAGTCTGCCAACAGTAAAGGAACAGGAGTCCCAGTGGGCAAGTACGACTATTAAATTGCAGCAAATCAATGGCAGCCAAAGTCAGTCAAAGCAAGAAGCAAAGTACTACTAGATCAATCACATCAAGGCTGGTTTGATTAATTAGTGGTGGACTACTACCCAATGTGGAGACCTGGTACTGTACTACAAGTACTATGACATTTGCAGAGTGGTAAATTATTCATTACAAAAGTGTTGATATACCGTAGATATGAAGCATGCGCCAGCATCATTTTTATTGGTGTTCGTCTGTGTCACGCGACTTCACGGACACGCGTGTAAGCCGCCGCCCCTGCCGTCCGGTCTACATCAACGCGACAGCCGACTCGCCCATCTGCGCCGCCTTACAAACGCCACGGACGACTTGCCCGTCCACCCTTGCGGCCGGCCCACACGTCTGAGCCGGCTTACAATGTGACGGACAACTTACCCGTCCGACCCCTCGGCTGACTCTCCCGTCCATGCAGCTTACCATGCCCGCGATTGATTCGCCCGTCCGCGCTGGCTTACAAGGCTGCGGCCGGCTCGTCCGTGATTGATTTTAGCATCACCGTGGTGATCATCAACTCCACGGTGGATAATTACTGGCCTAACATATCAGGTGAAATCCATCCAATATATTTTTATATGTTATATATTGTTTTCTTTAAAAAGAGCAATTACTCTGGTTTGTGATGTTTTTGAGGCAGGACAATTGTTCGCTACATCAACACGACGTGGTTGACTCGCCCGTCCGAGCGGCTTACCACGCCTGCGATTGACTCGCCCGACCGCGCCGGCTTACAATGCCGCGACCGACTCATTTGTCTATACTGCCTCTGATGCTATGGTCATCTTTACCGCCCGTCTCTCGCGGCCCGGTCTACATCAGTACACCAGGCCGCGCCTGTCTGCATGAGTTGTTTATTGAGTATGAGCAAGTCACTTCTTGGGTAGCCCGGTTTTCTTCCAACAAATTGGAGACAAATTATCATGTATTATCAGCCGTCGTCTACACTGGATGGCTCAATGTACAGGCACACAAGTCACCGCCACTGCAGTTTCGTCAACTTCAAACAGCTAGTTGGAATGAACCATTGGCCGAGTTGCTGACACAGCTCATACGGGATCATTTATAACCCGCCACAGTCACCTCAACCTTCTGTGGATTAACATCGTGTTATCAACACCAATGATATACACCTTCTGCTATGGTTAAATACGAAGAATCTCAAAACAACTCCTTGAGTCGTCTTAAGATTCGGGGGCTATGATGACATGACTCAGCAAATCTTGCCAGTTTAAGCGAATGTAAGAACGCCAAGACGATGGAGGGAAAGATAACCCGGTCCCAGAGGCTACTGCCATATTGATGAAAATTTAAAGGTCGTCAGAGAATTCCCGGCTCAAAAAGTATATGACAAAATCCCGGCTCAATGAAGAAGTTCTGGGTCATCAGAAAGGATTCCAGTTCAAAATCCGGTTCAAAGGAAGTCAGTCTCATTGAAGCTCTCAAATATCAGGTTTAAAATCCGGTTCAAAGGAAGTCAGTCTCACTGAAGCTCTCAAATATCCGGTTTACAATCCGGTTCAAGGGAAATCTGTCTCCCACAAAACTTTGAAGCTCTCAAGTCCGGTTTAGAATTTCCGGTTGAAAAAGAATTAATTTCTCGCAAGTTCGAGTTTAAAGGCCGTCAGAAAATTTCCGGCTAAAAATGAAGATTCCAGTTTAAAATCCGATTCAAGGGAAAGATGTCTCCCACAAAGCTTTGAAGCTCTCAAAATCCGGTTTAACATCCGGTTCAAGAAGAAATATCTGTCGCAAAGTTCGAGTTCTCAGAAAAATCACTTGGGTGCTTGGTCGTATTCGAACCATAGCTACACCTCTTGATCAGCGTAAGGCCACCAGGGAAATCACTTGGGGGCTTGGTCGTATTGAAACCATAGCTACACCTCTTGATCGGCGTAAGGCCAACAGGAAATCACTTAGGGGCCAAAGAGAGTGTTGCAAAAGCACAACTCAAACATAGGCACCCACTGAGCACAGCTGAGAATGTTACCTGGGGGCTCTTTGCTTGCACAGCAACAAAGCGTCTTAAACCTTGTAACAGGCTATCAAGCACGGCTTGGAAGCCAGGTGTATTCACCTAAAACCTTGGATTAACCTGCCTCCATCAAGTAAGTCACTCCGCCCAGGTAATCCTGGTATGACCCGCCGAACGTTTGACAAGTCAATCTTATACAGACCCTGAACTTGTCAAAGTTAAAATGACGATTGGTTAATGTGAGGTCCATCTTAAAAGGCTTTGTAAAATGGTTTAACTCAGTGGCCTGGCAGCCCATGAGAAGCCTCGAATTTGGGCCTGGCAGCCCTTGAAAAGCCTCGACTACAAGTTTTCATTTGCTTTTATTTGTCAAAGTCTCTTCTCCTTTGATAAGGTTTTATGATAAACCGGCGTCTATTGACCCAGCCTGACTATAAGTCATCAATATAATCCGGTGTTTGTTAACCCGGCTTGACTTTCAACTATAAGTTTTTAGTACACAACCAACTATAAAGCGGTGTTTGTTAACCCGGCCTAGCTTTGACTATAAGTCGCCAGGATGATCATCCGGTGTTTATTATAACCCGGCATGGCTTCATTATAAACCAGCAAAGCATGATGGGAATTATCAGCAAAGCGTGGTGGGAGTTATCAGTACTCCAGATTTGGGTTATCACCCTTACTAAAAAAAGTTGGTAAACCAACGATGTGATTCAATGTTACAGGTATGATTTATTTCATATTTGATTATTCTGAAGTGCATCCTTGGTTATAAACCCGGGTTATATGTTGGGCATTATGACCTGTCTGGCTGTAAACCGCCAGGACACTTTAAACTTGTTGTATGCAGAAATAGGTTGAATAAATCATAATTATAAATCACCGGCGTTTATTAACCCGGCCTGGCTTTGGACTATAAGTCGCCAGTATATATTTGGATTGCGCCATTGGAATCATGCGCTTATAAATCATTGGGTATATTATTCAAATCTTTAATAGCCAACATGGCTGGATTTTTATTATGGTTATCAATAACCAGTATTATGATTAAGGTTTTCAAAGTCGCTTTAGCGCAATGGCTATCGTATTATCAATGTATATGATTTATTCTACAATTGAAGGAATATTCCCGAGTCGCTGCAGGCTTACAACCCGGCACTTGGGGGCTACATTATTTCAGTTGAGATTACATCAAATACACAAGTCTCATGTCGCTGCAAGCATGCACCATGACGCTTGGGGGATAATGAAAAGTCATTGTTTGCCCACCTTATTGAAGACCCGACTCATCACATCGTAATGAGCCGGCCCTTGGGGGCTACCAATTGCTCCTGTCAACTATTCAAGGTACAAAGCTTTTTATCCATTATATTGAAGGGTCCACCGCTCAGTTGGTAAAGCACAAGGCTTTTCACCTTGTGGATGTGGATTCAAGCCCCATGATGGGGGTTACATCATATGATGTTATTTTCATTGAAGTATATATCAAGTCCCAGCTCAATATTATCTTACTGAGCCGGCCCTTGGGAGCTACACGTTGCTATTCAAAGTTTACATGATTATATTTACAAAGTCCCTGCTTATTATTGCATAATGACCCAGCCCTTGGGGGCTACACTAGTTGAAGTTTTTTGAGCATCAGGCAATTACAAGTCCCAGGTTGCTGCAAGCATGACAACTCGGCACTTGGGGGCTACATATATGGAGTATTAAGTTTTTACTAGTGACTGAGATGAACAACATGGATTTCTTCAAAGTGACAGTAATTATATAGAAACAAGTCTCAAATCATCACTTTGTTCTGCTCAAGACTTGGGGGCTACAGGTAATATGGATATAAGGGAGAAATATCTTCCAATTTTCAGTTTTGAGCAAACCAGATTGACCCGACGTCTGCAACAATTATGATCCGGCATCACCAACAATTATTGACCCGACGTCACTAATCATTATGACCCGGTAATGCAACAATCATAACCCGGCGTCATCAATAATCATGAGTCGGCGTTAGCAACAATCATGACCCGGACTTATCAGCTTTTATAACCAGACAATTTTGGAAATCATATATCGGCAAGTTCTACATTTTAAGTCGGTTGGATATCAGTTGAATATTTGAAGACCAATATTTTTGTCAAGTCAGAGCATTGAAGGCCGAGTCAAATGGATTCTTTATTTACAATATTTCTTCTACAAGCAAACTCATATGAAGCTGGTCTACTGACCCGAATTTTCTAGAAGGAAGAAATGACAATGATTTAAGGATGATCAAGCGCCGGTTTATAAGAATATTTAACCCGGAGCACAAGCCGCCAAATTTGTTCTTGTGTTTATGTTGCAGATTAGTTTAACATGGATAAATCAAAATTAAACTGGGGGCTAATGTCGGGGATATACCCCACGGTGTAACCCGGCCGGAAGTATAACCCGGCCGGACTCGGCGACTCACGGACCTGCCCTGACTGGACGACTCACTAAGTGACCCGCCCGAGCCTGGCGACTCATGGGTGACCCGGCGAGCGGGTCAAAGGAATGACAAGACCCGGTGGCCCAGAAGGCGGTTTGTGGAAGACCGGTTCATGATTACGGTGGGCCGGTTTAGGAAAGCACAAGGAATATTCTCCTACAAAGGAAGCAAGACTAGGACTCCACTTCTAATAGAGTAATCCTAATCCTACTTGGACTAGTCATGTAACCCGCCCCTTCAACTTATATAAGGAGGGGCAGGCCTCCCCAAAGAGGACAAGCAAGAAATAATCCTAGGGCTAGACACAACTAGAGGAGAGCCGGTTTACGGCGACTCCCTCATGAGCATCATGAGACCTAGCCACAAACAACATGTAGGGTTGTTACTGGATGATGTTTCCCGGGGCCCGAAGCTGTCTAAATCCTTGTCTTGTGTGTTGATCCGCCGTGCGTCTCTCGATTCCGACCGACCCCTTCAAGCTACCGCATAGATGCGTTGGCCTCACGACTAAGTCCTCACACTAGGACATCTGCCGTGACAATTCCACGACAACTATGGTGAAACCTTTGCTCCCATTGCTCACCTTGAATCTATTTGTTTGTTGATTGCTTATGCTTCTCATCATAATTTCAGGTTGCAACAAATGGATGTGAAGAATGATTTTCTTAATGGTCCCATTAATGAGTTGGTGTATGTCAACTCGGAAGCGCTTGGTTACTCTTTAGTGAGTTGGTCGTCTAAGAAGTATAGTTGTGTATCTCTCTCGTCCACCGAAGCGGAGTATGTGGCTGCCGGTAGTTGTTGTGCTCAACTTCTATGGATGAGGCAAACTTTGAAGGATTACGGTGTCACTTGTGACGAAGTGCCTCTTTGGTGTGACAATGAAAGTGCCATCAAGATCTCTCTCAACCCGGTGCAACACTACAAGAAGAAGCATATTGAGATTCGGTATCACTTCATCTGGGATCACATTAGGCGAGGGGAGATCAAGCTCAAGTATGTCAACACTCATGATAACCTTGCAGATATTTTCACGAAGCCCTTGGATGAAGCAAGATTTTGCGAGTTAAGGCATGAGCTAAATATCATTGATTCGAGCAATGTGGTTTGAACCCTTGCACACCCCACCATACTCATCATGCTATCTTGTTTAGGTGTAGGCATGGACATAGGGGGAGTGTTGTTCTCTCAATGAACTTTCCCTCCCCCCATTATGCATAAATTGATCAACCCTTTCACATTAGCCATTTTTTATGGTACTTGTGCTTCAAAGACGAGTCTTGATCATGGGCCCAAGGATAATTCTTCGCGGTGCCATACCAAGTGACTCATACATAGGTGGCTCCGGCCACCCCCTCTCTTCCTGAGAGTTGTGGTTTGTGTTTTAGTCTTTGTTGTTTTTTGCCTTCTCTTTGTGCCCTGCATGTGTCTTCGTTAGGGCTTGCCTCTTGTTTGTTCGGTGTCTTGAAGGTTGATTTGCAAATGTCGTTTCCCTCTTCCGTGCAAAACTTGCATTTTCCTAAGGGTATGGTACTACCATGGCATGCCACGGTACTACCGCAAGAGTTGCCTGCTCTGTGCGTGCACAGTTGCATCCCTGGCGCACGGTACTACCGCTTCCATCACGGCAGTAATTTTTTACTGCCGCTGGAAGAGCTGTACTACCGCCCAACGAGTAGTAATTCCACCCGGGCGGTACTACCGGGATGACAGATAACCCACAAGTATAGGGGATCGCAACAGTTTTTGAGGGTAGCGTATTCAACCCAAATTTGTTGATTCGACACAAGGGGAGCCAAAGAATATTCTCAAGTATTAGCAGCTGAGTTGTCATTTCAACCACACCTGGAAACTTAGTATCTGCAGCAAAGTGTTTAGTAGCAAAGTAATATGATAATGGTGGTAATAGTAACAAAAGTAAAGATAGCAAAAGTAATGTTTTTGGTATTTTGTAGTGATTGTAACAGTAGCAACAGAAAAGTAAATAAGCGAGAACCAGTATATGGAAAACTCGTAGGCACCGGATTAGCGATGGATAATTATGCCGGATGCGGTTCGTCATGTAACAGTCATAACATAGGGTGACACAGAACTAGCTCCAGTTCATCAATGTAATGTAGGCATGTATTCCGTATATAGTCATACGTGCTTATGGAAAAGAACTTGCATGACATCTTTTGTCCTACCCTCCTGTGGCAGCGGGGTCCTATTGGAAATAAGGGATATTAAGGCCCCCTTTTAATAGAGAACCGGAACAAAGCATTAGCACATAGTGAATACATGAACTCCTCAAACTATGATCATCACCAGGAGTGGTCCCGATTATTGTCACTTCGGGGTTGCCGGATCATAACACATATTAGGTGACTATAGACTTGCAAGATAGGATCAAGAACACACATATATTCATGAAAACATAATAGGTTCAGATCTGAAATCATGGCACTCGGGCCCTAGTGACAAGCATTAAGCATAGCAAAGTCATAGCAACATCAATCTCAGAACATAATGGATACTAGGGATCAAACCCTAACAAAACTAACTCGATTACATGATAAATCTCATCCAATCCATCACCGTCCAGCAAGCCTACGATGTAATTACTCACGCACGACGGTGAGCATCATGAAATTGGTGATGGAGGATGGTTGATGATGACGACGGCGACGAGTCCCCCTCTCCGGAGCCCCAAACGAACTCCAGATCATCCCTCCTAAGAGAGATTAGGGCTTGGCGGCGGCTCCGTATCGTAAAACGTGATGATTTCATCTCTTTGATTTTTTTCTCCCCGAAAGCCAATATATGGAGTTGGAGTTGGCGCCGGAGGGCCACCAGGGGCCCCCCACTGTCACACCCTAGCTAGTCATGCATTAGAGTGTTGCATCATGTTTACTTTTCATCAGAAACTTGAAATGGGGATGACAGAACCCCCAGTCCCCTCTGAAACCAACTAGGGTTACTAAAATAATTTTTCAATGAACCTGAAATGCCCTTCTAAAATGTCCATCATTTTAGCCTTGGTTCAGAACCTCTGACAAAAGTGGTGCACATTTTTCTAGGCCATCTTAGGGTTTTTGAATTAAATCATAGATATTTGAATTTGGGCATTTAAAATAATATAAAATATTTAAATGCTCAAATATCTCCAAACTAAAATGTTTCATGTTGGAAATATTCCAACTATGGACCAGGAGTAGTTTGGTGATTTTTGGAGTTGACTAGGTATTTTATTTAATTCAACAAAGTTGCAGAAATATTAAATAAAACAGAAAACAGAAAAGAGAGGGAAGACTTACCTGTGCGGCCCAGCCAGCTGGCCGGCCCAGCTAGCCAGCCCAGCACTGTAGCTCCCCGTCGTCTTCCTCCCCACGCCCTGAAGCTGCTGCGTGCTCGCGCGCGCACGGCCGCGCGGCCACCTCCTGCTTGCCGACGTCCTCCTGGCCGCGTGGACGACGTCCGCAGCCCGTCCCGATCCCCCCTGCTCGCTCTCACTCTTCCCCGGCTTCTCCCTCGCTCTCTCCCTCTCACGGCCGAAGACCACCGTCGCCGCCGTTCGCCATAGCCACTGTCTCCGGCCACCCCTCGCTCCCCCGAGTAGCTCAGAAGCTCCGCCACAACTCCCTCTTCCTCCCCACCGCTCCACGAGTCCCCGGAAGCCCTGCATCGCCGCCACGTCGCCGTTCCCCTCTTCGGGCTCCGATCACCGTCGCCGACGAATTCGCCGTCTCCAGCGCGTCCCCGAGCCCGCTTCGACGCCCACTGCAACCGCGGTGAGCCCCCGAGCCGTTTCCCCCTCTCCTTCCCCTCGTTCCCTCACCGTAGCTGCATCCCCACCACGGCCGAACCTCCGCCGTCGCCGAGCTCGCCGTCGACGCAGCTCCGGTGACCATTTGGTCACCCCGGCGAGTCCAACACGTTCGCAAGAACCCGTAGAGCATCCCTAGCGCCTCACTTTGCTCGACTTCGAGCTCCAGCACCAATCCCGCGCACGACCGAAACCCGGCGGCCGCAGCCGAGCTCACCGCCGTCGACTCCGGCCACCCCGACCCCAACGGACTCCGCCAAGAGCCGCGGGCCGTCCTCAGCTTCGCTCCGGTGGTCGCCGCGTTCCATTTGGTGGCCGAAACGACCAAAACCACTATCGCCGCCGCACTGTTGGTCGCCGCCGGCCAGAACTCCGGCGAGCTGACGTGGCCCAGTTAATTAGCCACTAACCCACCACCTACTGACGCTGACAAGTGGGCCCCAGGGCTTAGTCAAAGCTAACCAGCCCGGGGTCAACGCGGGATTAGCCCTGTGACACTGACGTGTGGACCCCACACGTCAGGTTTGACCCGAGCCAGCCCTGTTGACCTGCTGATGTCACTGTGATGTCAGGCTGACGCAGTAATTGAATTTCTGGATTTAAATTAAATCAGGAAATTCCAGAATATTATTTAAACTTCAAAAACTCATAACTTTTATTCTGTAACTCCAAATTGGACAAATAATATATGAAAAATGATCAGAAAAATCCAATCTATCCATCTGTACTATTTTCATGCATGATCAAACAAGTTAACTTGATGTTTTAATCAGAACAAGAAAAGGCACTTTAAAAGGCCATATTTGAATTTGGAATTTGAATCTTTGATTCAAATTTGCTCAAACACATCTGGTTTTAGTTGCATTAGCCCAACACACTCATATTGCCATGTTTCATGCATGCATCATATTGTTGCACATTGTTTGGTGATGCCTGTGTGTCGTTACCCTTTGCGACAGGATCTGTCCCCGAGGAGTACCGTGATTACCCTAACGAAGAATCGTATCCGTGCAACGAACCATCAGGCAAGCAACCAACCATTTGATCATATCGATACAATCCCATGTTCTCGCTCCTGCTCTCTTTTACTGCATTAAGACAACGCGATTCAAACTGCTGTGTGCTACGGTAGTTGAACCCATTTCCTCTGCATGACCTGTCATTGCCACAGTAACTAGATGAAACCCACTAGCATGTGTAGGAGTTGATTGAGCCATATGTATGTGTTGTTCCTACCTTGCTATGCCTGCTATGCTTAGAGTTGTGTCAGGTCTGGTTCATCTGGGTGATGGGCTAGAGTGAAATGATTATGTCGGTAATAAGAGTGGTGTGGTGAACACGATTTGGTAAAGGTATCGATGAGAGGCCATGTAGGAGTACATGGTGGGTTGTTTCATTGAAGACGACCTTAAGCACTGAGATCTGTATGTGTGATTTAAGATACAGCTACTACCATGCATTGGGCCCTGAAATATGACCCCGCTCGACTTCTTATTCACCCTAGCTCTCTGTCCAGGAGTTGCAAGTAGTTTCTGGTGTTTGTAGCCTACTGGAGGCCGTGGACAGCGCTGACCGTAGGGGTGGGCTGTGATGCGGTAGGTACGTGGCACGGTGTATCGAATACCCGTTAGGTATCTCGGGAACCCTGTTCACATCGTTCGGGGCCGTATGGGAAACCTCGGCCGGACTCCCTGCGGATGGAACCTGAATAGGCGATAAACCTGGACTAGAGGCTTAAGTGTTTAGGTAGGTCGTGGTCTACACCCACGTCGGCTTTCGCTTGAAGTCTGCTGAGCACATGTCGTGTGCAGACGCTAAGTGGTGGAAACATGTATGAAGAAGTACACCCCTGCAGGGTTAACATGATCTATTCGAATAGCCGCGTCCGCGGTAAAGGACTACTTGGTTGCCTATACAGTTCATAGACAAGTAAATGGAAACTACTAAAAGCCTCAAGATAAGTGTGAGTGCCGAGGATGGCTCTTCCGTAGGAAGACGGAGGTGGGTCCTCGGTAGTGTATTGAAGTGGTGAATAGTGGACTCGTGTGTGCAAAACTATTTCAAACTGGAGTATCGTAGGATAGTCTAGCCAAGAGTCAAAGCTGGCTTGCTGCAATAACTCCACCAACCCTTCTTGATACTATGCATGTATGTAGGATCTGATGTAAGTCTTGCTGAGTACCTTTGTACTCATGTTGCTATAATCTACATTTTTACAGAAGACGCTGCAACCCCTTCTGATGGGTTCTATGTAGACGTTGACATCAACGAGTAGGCTAAAGACCCAGGTGGTGACCCTGAGCTTGTGAAGGACCACGTAGTATAGCTAGGCTTTCCAAGCCTCTTTTATTTTACTAGTTGTCTGTACTCAGACAAATTACTTCCGCTGTTGGCTTGTATGATTGTATGACTTGTATGTTGGGTCGTGAGACCCGTACCTTTGTGTGTATGTTATGTATGGCTCACTGAGCCCTAAATAAAGTACTTGCGTCGTAGAGTCATGTTGTGATGCTTCGTTGTATTTGCACATATCGAGCATATTGTGTGTATGATTGAAATGCTTGGTATGTGTGGGATCTGACCATCTAGTCGTTTATCTTTAGTAGCCTCTCTTACCGGGAAATGTCTCCTAGTGTTACCGCTGAGCCATGGTAGCTTGCTACTGCTCTGGAACACTTAGGCTGGCCGGCATGTGTCCTTCTTTGTTCCTGTGTCTGTCCCTTCGGGGAAATGTCACGCTGTGAGTACCGGAGTCCTGTTAGCCCGCTACAGCCCGGTTTACCGGAGTCCTGCTAGCCCAGTGCTACAGCCCGGACCCACTTGCTGATGACCGACACGTTCGAAGCTGGGTCATGGATGCCTGTCCCTGTAAGTCTGTGCCACTTTGGGTTTATGACTAGTCATGTCAGCCCGGGCTCTTTATCATATGGATGCTAGCGACACTATCATATACGTGAGCCAAAAGGCGCAAACGGTCCCGGGAAAAGGTAAGACGACACCCGTGGGGATACCGTGCGTGAGGCCGCAAAGTGATATGAGGTGTTACCAGCTAGATCGATGTGACATCGAGTCGGGGTCCTGACACCCACCCTCATGGACAGTGTGTGGGCCCCCTGGTTTTCATCTTTTGCGAGGATTTTTTATTGTTTTTTCTAAGGTGTTCCGTGGAGTTTCAGGCAATTCCGAGAACTTTTATTTTCTGCACATAAAACAACACCATGGCAATTCTGCTGAAAATAGCGTTAGTCCGGGTTAGTTCCATTCAAATCATACAAGTTAGAGTCCAAAACAAGGGCAAAAGTGTTTGGAAAAGTAGATACGACGGAGACGTATCAACTCCCCCGAGTTTAAACCCTTGCTTGTCCTCAAGCAATTCAGTTGACAGACTGAAAGTGAAAAAGAAAAACTTTGAAAAACTCTGTTTGCTCTTGTTGTTGTAAACATGAAAAGCCAGCATTCAAGTTTCAGCAAATATTATGAACTAACATACTCACAATAACATGTAGGTCTCACAATTACTCATATCAATAGCATAATCAGCTAGCGAGCCATAATAATAAAACTTGGATGACAACACTTTCTCAAAATAATCATAACATGATATAACAAAATGGTATATCGCTAGCCCTTTCTGAGACCGCAAAACATAAATGCAGAGCACCTTTAAAGATCAAGGACTGACTAAACATTGTAATTCATGGTAAAAGAGATCCAGTCAAGTCATACCCAATATAAACGAATAATAATGAATGCAAATGGCAGTGTGCTCTCCAGCGGGTGCTTTTTAATAAGAAGGGTGATGACTCAACATAAAAGTAAATAGATAGGCCCTTCGCAGAGGGAAGCAGAGATTTGTAGAGGTGCCAGAGCTCGGTTTTGAAATAGAGATAAATTATATTTTGAGCGGCATACTTTTATTGTCAACATAACAACTAAAAGACGACGATATCTTCCATGCTAAACAGATTATAGGCGGTTCCCAAACAGAATGGTAAATTTTATACTCCCCCTCCTCCACAAGCATCAATCCATGGCTTGCTCGAAACAACGAGTGCCTCCAACATTAAACGAGTCCCAGGGGGAGTTTTGTTTGCAGTTATTTTGATTTAGTTTGCATAAAGCATGGGACTGGGCATCGCGGATACCAGCCATTTTCTCGTGAATGAGGAGCGGAGTATACTCCTCTTGAGAATAACCCGCCTAACACGGAAGATAAGGGAAGCTCTAGTTGACATATGAGCTATTCGAGCATGCAAAACAGAATGTTTATTTGAAGGTTTAGAGTTTGGCACATACAAATTTACTTGGAACGGCAGGTAAATACCGCATATAGGAAGGTATAGTGGACTCATATTGAACAACTTTGGGGTTTAAGGAGTTTGGATGCACAAGCAGTATTCTCGCTTAGTACAGGTGAAGGCTAGCAAAAGACTGGGAAGCGACCAACTGAGAGAGCGACAACAGTCGTAAACATGCATTAAAATTAATTTACACCGAACACAAGCATGAGTAGGATATAATCCACCATGAACATAAATATCATGAAGGCTATGTTGATTTGATTCAACTACATGCGTGAACATGTGCCAAGTCTAGTCACTCAATACATTTAAAGGAGGATACCATCCCGTCATACCACATCATAATCATTCTAATAGCATGTTGGCACGCAAGGTAAACCATTATAACTCATAGCTAATCAAGCATGGCACAAGCAACTATAATCTCTAAATGTCATTGCAAATATGTTTACTTCATAATAGCTGACTCAGGAACGATGAATCATCATATTTACAAAAACAAGAGAGGTCGAGTTCATACCAGCTTTTCTTATCCCAATAAGTCCATCATATATCATCATTATTGCCTTTCACTTGCACGACCGAACGGTGTGTATAATAATAAGAGTGCACGTGCATTGGACTAAGCTGGAATCTGCAAGCATTCAACTCAAGAGAAGACAAGTAATATGGGTTCGAAGTTAAATAAACAATCATGCATATAAGAGCCACTAAGCATTTTCAATATAGTCTTCTCGACCCCCAAAGAAAAGAAAAGAAATAAAAACTATTTACACGGGAAAGCTCCCAACAAGTAAAAGAAGAACGGGAAATATTTTTGGGTTTTCTTTTTAATTCTACTACAAGCATCGAAAGTAAACTAACTAATTTTTTTGGTTTTTCTTAAGGTTTATTAAACACACAAGAAGAAAGCAGGAAAAAGAAATTTAAACTAACATGGATATTACAGTGAAAAAGTATGAGCACCGACATCTAGCAATGAGTGTGTGTGAACATGAATGTAATGTTGGTGGGAAATACGTACTCCCCCAAGCTTAGGCTTTTGGCCTAAGTTGGTCTATTGCCAGGGATAGCCTGGCGGATACCCATAGGTGTAGCTAGGGTCGTAGTGTGATGCAGCGGCTATCGCTACCTGAGCTGTAGCGTGGAGTCGAGCAGCCTCCGCTCTCCTCTCGTACTCATCTGCCTCCTCTCTAGTAATAATATATATTCCCTTTGTCTGTGAATCAAAGAAAGCACGAGCAGGAAGAGCAATATGGACTACACGACGTTTGAGGGAGTCCTGGACTAGGGGGTGTCCGGATAGCTGAACTATCATCATCGGTCGGACTCCAAGACTATGAAGATACAAGATTGAAGACTTCGTCCCGTGTCCGGATGGGACTTTCCTTGGCGTGGAAGGCAAGCTTGGCGATACGGATATGTAGATCTCCTACCATTGTAACCGACTCTGTGTAACCCTAGCCCTCTCCGGTGTCTATATAAACCGGATGGGTTTAGTCCATAGGACGAACAACAATCATACCATAGGCTAGCTTCTAGGGTTTAGCCTCCTTGATCTCGTGGTAGATCTACTCTTGTAACACACATCATCAATATTAATCAAGCAGGACGTAGGGTTTTACCTCCATCAAGAGGGCCCGAACCTGGGTAAAACATCGTGTCCCTTGTCTCCTGTTACCATCCGCCTAGACGCACAGTTCGGGACCCCCTACCCGAGATCCACCGGTTTTGACACTGACGTTGGTGCTTTCATTGAGAGTTCCTCTGTGTCATCACCGATAGGCTCGATGGCTTCTTCGATCATCAACAACGACGCAGTCCAGGGTGAGATCTTCCTCCCCGGACAGATCTTCGTATTCGGCGACTTTGCACTGCGGGCCAATTCGCTTGGCCATCTGGCGCAGATCAAAAGCTACGCCCCTGGCCGTCAGGTCAGATTTGGAAGTTTGAACTTCACGGCTGACATCCGCGGGGACTTGATCTTCGATGGATTAGAGCCACAGCCAAGAGCGCCGCACTGTCACGACGGGCATGATTTAGCTCTTCAGCCGGACAGTACCCTGGAGGCCGCACTCGAGCCCACTCCGATCTTCAATTCGGAGCCGGCTACGCAGATCGAGGAAGGATGGCTAGACACCGCCTCGGGGGCTGCAACCTCTACGGTGATAGAGCCGAACACTGACCTTGTCCCTCATGAAGCTCGTGACTCCGAGGTGTCGGACTCCTTGCCGGACTCCGAACCTCCCGCGCCCCCTCCAATCGAATCCGATTGGGCGCCAGTCATGGAGTTCATTGCTGCGGACATCTTTCAACACTCACCTTTTGGCGACATCTTGAGTTCGCTAAAGTATCTCTCGTTATCAGGAGAGCCCTGGACGGACTGTGGTCAGGACGGTTGGGATGCGGACGACGAAGAAATTCAAAGCCCACCCACCACCCACTTAGTAGCCACTGTCGACGATCTAACCGACATGCTAGACTATGACTCCGAAGACATCGACGGTATGGACGACGATGCCGGAGACGACCAAGAACCAGCGCCTACCGGGCACTGGAAAGCCACCTCATCATATGACATATACATGGTGGATATCCCAAAGGATGGGAATGGTGAAGGAACAACGGAGGATGACCCCTCCAAGAAACAGCCCAAGCGCCAGCGTCAGCGGCACCGCTCTTAATCCCGCCACAGCAAGAATGAAGATTCCGGCACCGGAGATAATAACACCCCAGACAGTGCCGAAGACAACCCACTCCAGCAAGATTCAGCATAGGAGGACGGAGACGCAAGCCGTCATGAGAGAGCGGCAGAAGAAGAGGTAGAGGATTATATGCCTGCCTCCTGAGACGAGGCAAGCCTCGACGATGATGAATTCGTCGTGCCTGAGGATCCCGTCGAACAAGAGCGTTTTAAACGCAGGCTTATGGCCACGGCGAACAGCCTCAAGAAAAAGCATCAACAGCTTAGAGCTGATCAAGATCTGCTAGCCGACAGATGGACTGAAGTCCTCGCGGCCGAAGAGCATGAGCTCGAATGCCCCTCCAAAAGCAACCCTAAACGCAAGCTGCTCCCCCGATTAGAGGATGAGGCGTATGAACCTGCATCACCAGCAGACAATACAGCTGACCGACCACCCCGTGGTCGCGACAGAGAGGCCTCTAGGCTCTTCACTAGAACCGTACCCCGGCATCGCTCGAAAAGCACAAGGCCACAGGGGAACGCTCCGGACTTGCGAGATATATTGGAGGATAAGGCAAGACAAGCAAGATCGATCTATGGATCGCGTGGGTGCCCCATGATACATGACGACAACCGTCGCGCCGGACACAGTAAGTCCGGCCGGGCCGAACAAAATAGACAAAGCTCTTTTGAGCTCCGTCGTGATATCGTCCAGTACAGAGGCGCCGCACACCCACTATGCTTCACAGATGAAGTAATGGATCATCAAATCCCCGAAGGGTTTAAACCCGTGAATATTGAATCTTACGATGGCACAACAGACCCCGCGGTTTGGATCGAAGACTATCTCCTCCACATCCACATGGCCCACGGTGACGATCTTCACGCCATCAAATATCTCCCACTCAAACTTAAAGGACCAGCCCAGCATTGGCTTACCAGCTTGCCAGCAGAGTCAATCGGGAGTTGGGAAGACCTAGAAGCCGCATTCCTCAATAACTTCCAAGGCACGTATGTGCGACCACCAGACGCTGATGACCTAAGTCACATAATTCAGCAGCCAGACGAATCGGCCAGACAATTCTGGACACGGTTCTTAACCAAGAAAAACCAAATCGTTGATTGTCCGGATGCGGAGGCCCTCGCGGCCTTCAAACATAACATCCGCGACGAGTGGCTTGCCCGGCACCTGGGACAGGAAAAGCTGAAATCCATGGCAGCCCTCACATCACTAATGACCCGCTTCTGTGCGGGTGAGGACAGCTGGCTAGCACGCAGCAACAACCTGAGCAAAAATTCTGGCAGTCTGGATTTCAAGGACCGTAATGGCAGGTCGCGTCACAACAAAAACAAATGCCGCATTAACAGCGATAATAGTGAAGATACGGCAGTCAATGCCGGATTCAGAGGCTCTAAACCCGGTCAGCGGAAAAAGCCATTCAAAAGAACTACTCCGGGTCCGTCCAATTTGGACCGAATACTCGACCGCTCGTGCCAGATACACGGCACCCCCAAAAAGCCAACCAACCACACCAACAGGGACTGTTGGGTATTCAAGCAGGCAGGCAAGTTAATTGCCGAAAACAATGACAAGGGGCTGCATAGCGATGACGAGGAAGAGACCCGACCACTGAACAATAGAGGACAGAAGGGTTTCCCCCCACAGGTGCGGACGGTGAACATGGTATACGCAACGCACATACCCAAAAGGGAGCGGAAGCATGCACTCAGGGACGTATATGCGATGGAGCCAGTTGCCCCGAAGTTCAATCCATGGTCCTCCTGCCCGATCACTTGTGACCGAAGGGACCACCCCACCAGCATCCCCCACGGCGGATTCACCGCATTGGTTTTAGACCCAATCGTTGATGGATTTCACCTCACCAGAGTCCTGATGGACGGCGGCAGCAGCCTGAATCTGCTTTATCAGGATACAGTGCGCAAAATGGGCATAGACCCCTCAAGGATTAAACCTACCAAGACGACCTTTAAAGGTGTCATACCAGGTGTAGAAGCCAATTGTACAGGCTCAGTTACACTGGAAGTGGTCTTCGGATCCCCGGATAACTTCCGAAGCGAGGAGTTAATCTTCGACATAGTTCCGTTCCGCAACGGCTATCATGCTCTGCTCGGACGTACCGCGTTCGCAAAGTTCAACGCGGTGCCGCACTACGCATACCTCAAGCTCAAGATGCCAGGCCCTCGAGGAGTCATCACGGTCAACGGAAACACTGAACGCTCTCTCTGAATGGAGGAATACACAGCAGCTCTCGCGGCAGAAGTACAGTGCAGCCTCTTAAGGCAATTCTCGAGTCCGGCCGTTAAGCGACCGGACACGGCTAAACGCGCCCGGAGTAACCTACAACAAGACCACCTGGCACGTTCCGAGCACGCGTAGCAGTGCGGCCCCAACCCCAGCCCCTGCAAAACGTCAAGACAGGTCCTTCGCGTACACCATTACGCTCTGAAGATACCATGGGCATGGGGAGAGGGGCACGACCACGATAGGCCCAGAATGCGGCTCAACCACACCAGGGGCTCTAAAGTGTGTCATTCTTTTTTTTCTTTTTCCTTTTTATTTTTACCACAGGACTCTGTTTGTCAGAGACCCTGTCCGGCAGCAGACCTGCCGAACTCACGATGCAACAGCCAGGGAAGGAGAAAGGCTACAACGAATATCCAGGTGGTCTCCATTACGAGCATTAAATCTGTTTTATGCACCATTCCGCAGCCTACCCCTGGAGGGGGACATGTTTAATAGTCCCACCCCTTGCTTATCGCACCATTTGTATCGTTCTGCATTTACAACAGTTTTTCTTGAATAAGTAATGCAGCACCTTTTTGCTTCCAATTGCATTTCTTTCTTATACATATGTTCATTTATGACCTGTTGCATTCGTACATTTTGGTACGGCTAAATACACCAGGGGCTTATGTTTCCCACATCATGGTGTGATAAGTCTGAACACTTTCACAAGTGCGGCACCCCGAACTTATAGCATTATATGCATCGGCTCCGAATCATGTCTTGGGTCAATAGTTGGGTTTGCCCGGCTCCCATGTTTTGGTACCTTACGTTCCGTTGTATCGGCTAAGGTAGCACTGGGAGAACCACTGCGATTGCGCCCCAGTTGAGCTGGGCGAGCGCCTCAGTGGAGAAAGCTAAAACTGACCGTCATGATGAGGCGAGAGCTGGTCACTATTCGAGAGGTTTTTTGCGAGTCCCTAAAGACTTATGCCGCTTAGAGCGAGGAGCCAGCTTTGTCCGGCCCAGGCGTGGATAGCGCCCCAAATTCGGCCTTCCGAAGACTAGGGGCTTCGCCGAAATTTAAAATTATAGAATTCTATGGCTAAGTGAGAGTGTTCAAGCATTATAAGTCCGGTTGCCTTGTTCGTTGTGTTGAGCGCCTCCCTAGATGGACCCAAAAATGGGAACAAGAGTGCTCAAGTTTATCCCGAACATCCCAGCACTCGTGGCATGGGGGCTGAAGCCGACGACTTGCCATCTCTCAGATTTGATAAACAGCTGCACAGAAGGTAATATTTTAAATTAACAAGCGTTGCTTAGCGCATATGAACTAAGTTTTCAGCGCACATGATAACAAAATGCGAGTCTACTCAAATATTACATCTTTGGAGCACTCACCCGCAATAGTGCAGGCACCCTTCAGCACAGTCTTATAATACATCTCGGAGTATGATACTCCTTGCCCTGCGGTGGCGCGTCCGTCACAAGCTTCTGAGCATCCATCTTGCCCCAGTGCACCTTTGCGCGGGCAAGGGCCCGACGGGCACCTTCAATACTGGCGGAGTGCTTGATGACTTCAACCCATGGACACGCATCCACCAGCCGCCGCACCAGGCCGAAGTAGCTCCCAGGCATGGCCTCCTTCGGCCACAGCCGAACAATGAGGCCCTTCATGGCCTGTTCGGCTGCCTTGTGGAGCTCGACCAGCTGCTTCAGCTAGTCGCTAAGGGGCACCGGATGTCCGGCCTCAGCATACTGAGACCAGAAGACCTTCTCTGTCGAGCTCCCCTCCTCGGCCCGGTAGAACGCGGCAGCATCGGACACGCTGCGAGGAAGATCTGCGAACGCTCCTGGAGAGCTCCGAATTCGGGTAAGTAACAGGTAATTAACACTCACATGCTTACTTTGCATGAAAAATGCCTTACCCGCTGCTATTTTCTTCAACGCCTCGATTTCTTGGAGGGCCTTGTAGGCTTCGGCCTTAGCGGCTTTGGCACTCTCAAGAGCTGACGCAAGCTCACACTCTCGAGTCTTCGAGTCACGCTCCAGGCCCTCATGTTTTTCCACGAGATCCTGGAGCTCTTGATGTACCTCCGCCACCCGCGCCTCCTGCTTCTCTCGCTCGGTGCGCTCCGCGGCCGCATTACGTTCGGCCACGGCCACCGCCTCCTTCAGGGTCGCCACCTCGTTAGTGGCCCCTGCAATACCATGTTATCCTTGTCATTCTTCTTGCAACCAAAATCCTTTTCTGTAAGGTACAATTTTAATAAGGTGTTACTCACCTTCCTTGTCCTCGAGCTGCTTCTTGGCACAGCCGAGCTCGTTCTCGGACCGCTTGAGGCTTTGCTTCAAAGTATTGACCTTCGCAGTCAATGCGGCAGATGTCAGCAGCGCAGCCTGCAATCCCATATTGACATATTTTTTATGACTCCTGCGTATATCTTTTTAGATCCTCAGTCCGGCTTTTCTTTCCGAACACCGAACCGAGCATCAGGGGCTACTGTCTATGCGGTACTATTTTACATATATCAAAATTCTTACCTCAAAGCCTGTTAGAAGGCTGCTGCAGGCTTCGGTCAGCCCGCTCTTGGCGAGCTGAACCTTCTGAATCACCGCACTCATAACAGTGCGGTGTTCCTCTTCGATGGAGGCGCCATTGAGCGCCTCCAACAAGCTATCCGGCTCCTCCGGTTGGACGGAGGCTGCCGGCGTCACGGTCTTGCCCTTCTTACGAAGGGGCCGCCCGCCGGACTCCGGAGCCACTATGGGTTCCGGGGCCGAGTCCGGTGCAAAGTCCGGGAGGTTGTCCTGCGACACCTCCGGGGCCTCCTCCTCCTGGCGGGTCCCTTCCCGGGATCCCACCTCGGCATCGTCCGCATCACAGGGGGTGGAGGCGGTCGGAAGAGAATCCATATCCGACGCACCTAAGGACCCGCTCGACGAAGCGGGAAGATCATCCTTGGGCGGACTGCAGGGTTGTATGCGGCATTAGAAAGACATTGTGTGGCAAAAAGGAAAAACCATGAAGTTATTCGGGAGTCCGGATACTTACGATCTCACCAGGGGCTTGGCCCTTGGAGGCCAGTCCTCGTCGTCGTCACTGACGTTGGCAGAGCAGTCCGGGGAAAGAGTTTTCCCCTTCTTGGACCCTTCGGCCTCCCTCGTTGGGGAGGCCCTCCTTTTCCTCCCTCCCCCCGCTGGGGGAGAGGCTTTCTTCTTCTCTTCCTCACCTTTGTGAGGGGAGTCGGTCTCGGAGTCGTCATCCGATAACACCTGAAAACGGGAACTCTTCCGAGTGCCCGTGGCCTTCTTCTTGGCCTTCTTCTCCGGCACCAGGTGGGGTGCCGGAGCCAGCAGCCCCGTTAGGCGGGCGTCCGCTGGGTTCTCTGGCAATGGGGCCGGACAGATAGTCTGTTCGGCCTTCGTCAACCAGTCTTGTCAAAGGGAAGGGAGTTTAGATCCCGCATAGAGTCAAACTATGGAAAACAAGCGTCCCGTAAAGGACAAAATCACTTACCTCGTCAGCCGGATGCTGCGAGCTGAATCTGAGATCTTCGGTAGCGGATGCGGGAGCCTCGGCGCCCTTGAACAGCACCTTCCAGACATCTTTCTACATAGTGTCGAAGAGCCCGCTTAAAGTCTGGTGCTGCGCCGGATCGAACTCCCACATGTTGAAGCCCCGTCGTTGGCATGGGAGGATCCGGCGGATGAGCATGACCTGGACTACGTTGACAAGCTTGAGCTTCTTGTCCACTAGCTTTTGGACGCAGGCTTGGAGTCCGGTCAGCTCCTCCGAATCACCCCATGTCCGGCCGCTCTCTTTCCAGGAGGTGAGCTGTGTGGGGATGCCAGATCTGAATTCGGGGGCCACTGCCCATTCGGGCTCACGCGGCTCGGTGATGTAGAACCACCCCGATTGCCACCCCTTAATGGTTTCCACGAAAGTGCCCTCAAGACAAGTAACGTTGGACATCCTGCCCACCATGGCGCCTCCGCACTCCGCTTGGCTGCCCTTCACAACCTTCGGCTTGACACTGAAGGTCTTGAGCCACTAGCCGAAGTGGGGCTGGATGCAGAGGAAGGCCTCACACACGACGATAAACGTCGAGATGTTGAGGATGAAATTCGGGGCCAGATCATGGAAATCCAGGCCGTAGTAGAACATGAGCCCCCGGGCAAAGGGATGGGGTGGGAAGCCCAGTCTGCGGAGGAAATGGGTAAGAAATACTACCCTCTCATGGGGCCTAGGGGTGGGGATGAGCTCTCCCTCGTCGGGGAGCTGATGCGCGATGTTGCTGGATAAATATCCGGCGCTGCGCAGCTTCTGGATGTGCCCCTCCATGACGGAGGAGGCCATCCACTTGCCTCCCGCTCCAGACATAGTTGGAGAAGGTTGAGGTGAGATGTGCGGACTTGGGCACTGGAGCTCGAGTTCGCGGAGATGGATAAGCCAAGGAGGAAGAAGGCGCAGGTAAAAGGGTTGGATCTTTATCCCCTTATATGGGCGGACAAAAACATGTGTCCCCACCGGCCTGATAAAACTCGCTTATCTCCCAAGCGCCGCAATCAATGGCGCAGTTGGGTTACCCACGTCCGTATTGATGGGAATCCTGGAATAAGGGGAACACGATCTCTATTTCGACAAGACGTGCCAAGGAAACCGCTTTGCTAAACGCGCCGAGGTGGTACAATAAAAACAATTCGAGTAAAGGCTTGGTAGTGGTGTGACGTCACGCCACCAAATACATCAGCAGATTGAACTTGTGTAATATTATTCTCTCTACAGTGGTACGTGGAATTTATTTTGCAGAGCCGGACACTATCTTGGTGTTCACAATCTTCTACAAATTATTCGGAGGAAGAACCCGCCTTGCAGTTCCGAAGACAATATCCGCGCCGGACTCGTCGTCATTGAAGCCTGGTTCAGGGGCTACTGAGGGAGTCCTGGACTAGGGGGTGTCCGGATAGCCGAACTATCATCATCGGCCGGACTCCAAGACTATGAAGATACAAGATTGAAGACTTCGTCCCATGTCCGGATGGGACTTTCCTTGGCGTGGAAGGCAAGCTTGGCGATACGGATATGTAGATCTCCTACCATTGTAACCGACTCTGTGTAACCCTAGCCCTCTCTGGTGTCTATATAAACCGGATGGCTTTAGTCCGTAGGACGAACAACAATCATACCATAGGCTAGCTTCTAGGGTTTAGCCTCCTTGATGTCACGCCCAATATGCGATACTATCCTAAAGAGACTCGAAGGTCCCACCAAGGATAGAACCGCATATTGAAATGCTTTTGCAAGGTGGATATCATTACATCAACATTACATAATAGATGGGGATACATACATAAGGCATACAATGCCACACGAATATAACATTACAATACATGAGAGCATCATCCGTCTACGGATGGATCACAAACAGAAACTCAAACGACATCCACCCTGCTAGCCCAGGCTGCCGACCTGGAACCTATCCCCTGATCGAAGAAGCAGAAGAACTCAATGCAAGCAAGCATCGCTCTTGCGTCATGATCATCGCATAACCTATACCTGCAACTGTTGTTGTAGTAATCTGTGAGCCACGAGGACTCAGCAATCCCATTACCATGGGTATCAAGACTAGCAAAGCTTAAAGGGAAAGGAAGGGGTAAAGTGGTGAGGTTGCAGCAGCGACTAAGCATGATATGGTGGCTAACATATGCAAATAAGAGCGAGAAGAGAGCAAGCAGAACGGTCGTCAACTAGTAATGATCAAGAAGTGATCCTGAACTCCTACTTACGTCAAACATAACCCAGAAACCGTGTTCACTTCCCGGACTCCGCCGAGAAGAGACCATCACGGCTACACACGCGGTTGATGCGTTTTAATTCGGATCTGGTGTCAAGTTATCTACAACCGGACATTAACAAATTCCCATCTGCCTATAACCGCAGGCACGGCTTTCGAAAGATTATACCCTGCAGGGGTGTCCCAACTTAGCCCATGACAAGCTCTCACGATCAACGAAGGAATAGACCTTCTCCCAGGAAGACCCGATCAGACTCGGAATCCCGGATTACAAGACATTTCGACAATGGTAAAACAAGACCAGCAAAGCCGCCCGAATGTGCCGACAAATCCTGATAGGAGCTGCACATATCTCGTTCTCAGGGCACAACGGATTGTCAAAACTTCCGGTAGGCCAGCCCAGAGTTGCCCCTGGTGGCCACCGGCGGCTGAAAGGTTGGACCAACACTCACGACGAGCACTGGCCCGGGGGGGGGGGGTAAATAAAGATGACCCTCGGGCTCCGGAAACCCAAGGGAAAAAAGGGCTAGGTGAGGCAAATGGTAAAACCAATGTTGGGCCTTGCTGGAGGAGTTTTATTCAAAGCGAACTGTCAAGGGGGTCCCATAAATCACCCGACCGCGTAAGGAACGCAAAATCCGGGAACATAACACCGGTATGACAGAAACTAGGGCGGCAAGAGTGGAACAAAACACCAGGCAAAAGGCCAAGTCTTCCACCCTTTACCAAGTATATAGATGCATTAATAATATAAGAGATATTGTGATATCCCAACCAAAATCCTGTCCACCATGGAGAAATCTTCAACTTCACCTGCAACTAGCAACGCTATAAGAGGGCTGAGCAAAGCGGTAACACAGCCAATCAATGGTTTGCATAGGTAAGGTGTCAAAGGTTAGAGGTTCATGGCAACAAGGGATGGCTCGATAAACAGATGATAGGTAGCACAACAAAGCGATAGAATGAAGCAACTAGCATAGCAATGATAGTAGTGAGATCCAGGGTAGCGGTCATCTTGCCTGAGATCCCGCAAGGAAGAAGAACGAGTCCATGAAGAAGACGAACGGGAGCAGTCGAACGAATCCTCACGAACGCAACATTACCGGAACTAAGAAGCAACACCGGAAAGAAAAAAACAACATGGTAAATGCACAAGCATGAACATGGCATGATGCAGAAACAAGTATGATGCATGTCCGGTTAATGAGTCATGGCATGGCAAAGTGCAACAAACAATACTACAAGTTAAGTGGAGCTCAATATGCAACGAGTTGCATATTGACGAAACACCACATCAATTATTTAGTTCGCTCTCGGTTATGTACCCAGCAATATGAAATGTTATTAAACATGGCAAGGGGTGAAGCATATGAAAACTACCTATCTAGGCAAGTTTAAATGAGGCCGGAACAACAAAACAACAATTCCGAAAATCTCCGTATGCAAATTATGGATTTGGTACTGTTCTGCCCTAAACACAATTTTAATGTTGTTAAACAGGAAAATAAAGTGCACCATGCTAAACTAGGCATTTTTCCACCCCATTTACATATAAAGTTTATTAAATTCGGAGCTACGGTTATTTAGTTATGAAATAAAGCATTTTAACATGGCATTATGCAAAATAAACACAAACAGCATGTTAAACATTTTTAACATAGATGAAAGTGGCATATTATTAATCTACACAATTTTCTGAGCATTTTACATATATAAATTATTTTAATCCAATGCATAGTTTGAGAGATATTAAATGCATGAAGTGCAAGGACTTTTCTGTAAATCTGTAATTCCGTGGATAATTAGCAAATTCGTAGCACAGAAAAAAAACAAGTCACAGGCTGAATCTGGAGCACTGCTGGGCTGAACACAGAGAAGGGGCTGGGGGGTGCTGCTCACCATGGGCCTCGGCCCAGAACTGCGGAGAGGGGGGTGCGGGCAGGCCGCGGAGGAGGCTGGGCCTTCCTAGCGCTGGCTGGGCCGGGCGCTGGGGAGGCCCACGCAGGCGACGGGTGGGGTGTTCGTCCGTGCACTCACGCGCGGAGGCAGGGGAGGTCGACGGCGCGAAGACAATCCGGCGAGGGTGGCGCGCCGGCGACGGAGGAGGTCGGGATCGGGGCGGCGCGGGGCGGATCCGGCGGATGCCAGCCGGGTTCGGGGGACGGCGGTGGCAGGACGATCTCCATGGCGGCGGCGGCTACCTGCGGGAGGGAGAGAGGGATCTGAGAGAGAGAGAGAGAGAGAAGAAGAGGAAGGAGGCGGGGTAGCGAGCAGGGGGGTGGCGACACCTGGGGTCGACGGCGGAGAGGGCGGCTCCGGCGACGGCTGGAGGAGGCCGGCAGCACGCGAGGCGCTCGGGAGGCGGAGGAGCTCGCGGGGAGCCCGGCTGGCAGAGCGCTGGAGGTCGGGGAGGAGGCGAGCGCCAGGGCGGGCGGCGGTGCGGCGCGGGTGCCTCGGGCCCAGATCGTCCCGGGGCGGGCCGCGGATGGGCTGGAGCGGGTCCGCGGCGGAGGGAGAGGCCAGGGACGCGTGGCGACGCGGGAGTGGAGGAGAGCGTGGCGTGGGTGACGGCGCGGCGAATCCAGGCACGCCAAGTGGCGGGGGTGAGGTGGCTGGCGCCGGGTTTGGAGGGGGAAGGCGGCGGCGCGGCCCCCGAGTTGGGAGGAGGCTGCGAAAACGAGGAGAGGGGTTAGGGGTGCCAAATTTGGAAGGGGGGCTGCTATTTATAGAAGGAGGGGGTTAGGGTTGGGGTTTTGGACCCTCGGATCGTGATCGTGCAGCCTCCGGATAGTGGGGAAGCTAGGAGGGGTGAGTGGGCTGTGAAGAGAGTGCTTGGGCTGAGGGGAGAGAAGAGAAGTGCGGCCCGGCGACTGTTTCGGAGACTGAAACGTCCGACGAATATACCGACTATATCACGGTTATTTATTTAACGGTTGGGCAGTCAAACGAACTCCGAATGCGATGAAACTTGGCAGGCGGTCTATCTACACTATAATAAGACCGCACGACAAGTTGCATCCCATTCCAAGAACACTTTTATGCCACTTATAAAATAATATTTCGGAGGTGCCGCGGGCGCGTGCGAGTGTCGTCGGGCTCAGAACGGACAACGGAGAGAACCGGCGGAACCAGAACGGATGCAAGTTTTGAAAAACATGCAGATGAAATGCAGATGAAGTGCAGATGATGACATGAGACGAGATGCATGACAAGAACAAAATGCAAAACAACAGACAAAAACCCAACCACGGAGGAAATAATAAAACACATAGCCGGAAATGGCAAGAGTCGGAGTTTCGAATATGGAAAGTTGTATCCGGGGCGTTACAACACTCCACCACTATGAGAGGATCTCGTCCCGAGATCTAGGATGGCACCGGAGGGAAAAGGAAGAGGAAGATAAGCGGTAAAACTAAGTTGCTTCTTCGACAAAAGAGTGAAACCAAAGAACCTTGAGAGGTTGAAAAGTTGAAAGAAGGAACACAATGGAGTTGAACACAATTGAGAGCACTGCGGTAGAAACTAGAAACAAGGGGCACCATGTGAACCTTGGAGGTTGCAAAGACACAAATCAGGAGTTTAATTGACAAGATATGGTTCAAAACCACTCCAGTTACAACAAGATGATAGAGGAAGAATTCGAGCAGCACTCCGGTTGAACATGGAAGGAAATAGAACATGAACTTGAGAAGATGGGAAGATACTTGATGAAATCAACAACACACTGCCTCCGGAACTATTGAAAGAATGGCATAATGGGTAAGAAGGATTTGAGACATCACTTAGGTTGAAAAGAGAGGCAAAGCTTGATGAGATGAAGGCCTTGAAGAGATGACACAACACTCCGGTTAAATGGAGAAGCAAGTAGAAGAACATGATCTTGCCAAAGCAAGATGATGAGTGAAAAGAGCAACATCACAATGCCTCCGGAACGAAAGAATAGAAGCTAGATTGTTGGGATAAAGGGGCGGAGAAGAAAATGACAATTTCTGCCACAAATGAACTTGGAAAGCATCCTTGCAAAGAAGGATTGAACGGAGTTGTTGAAAAATCAACAACGAAAGGCACAAGCTTGTTGTGGGCTTATGGCAAACATCTCAAAATGATGAGGTGACAACCGGCCACTAACGAAAAACAATGGATTGCTTGAGATCACCGAAGAGATGAAAAAACCTCTTTCACCAAGAAGGATATGGAGAAAGCTTGGATCATTGATAAGCACCACAAATAGCAACATCCCCAATGGAAGGCTTTAGGTGAAATATAACCCAAGATACTCCAACGAAGAGATTGCTGGGTCGAAAAGATCTCTTGAACAAAGAGAAAAATGATGGATTTAAAATACCTCATTCTTGACAACATATGAATCATGAAACATGAATGAAATTGTCAAGAGTGACATAACACCACCTCAGAAGATAAAATAGAGAGAATTGCACTTCGGAATGCAAGATGAAGAATGCTTGAACGCCTCAAAACAAAACATGTGTTGAGCACCATGTTTATTTTTGAGTATAGCTTGGCAGATCATAACTTCGAGAGAAAACTTGAAGAACAATTGAAGAATGAAAGGAATCCTTGACGAACCACCATGTAGAGCCTCAAAGAAGAATTCCGGTAATAAAAGGATGATAGAAAGAAAGAGAAGTTGGAAACACAAGGTGAACCCTTGCAATGATTTTGATGGAACATTGCGACTATATAACTGAGAAAAACTTGGAACTCCGGAAAAAGAAAAGGTGAAACACTAGAACCGAGAATTACTTCATCATGAACAATCTTCGGAAGGAAAGAATTGAATCACCTCGAGGAAATAAGAATAAGATTTATTGTATGCTTATCCTTCATCGAATTAAGTTGATGACAAGCAATGGATTTGGCATACTACTTATTCTCGTAAAAAGGATCAAAATAGATATGACGCAAACTTGAGAAAATCTTCATGAACCACCGGTAGGTTTGAAAAGAACGAATGAATTGAATGATAACGAAGGAAGTGAAATCTTGAACGAACCACCATAAGAATTGAAAATGAAAATAACAAAGGCACAAATCACCGGAAAGAATTTGAAAACGAATGAAGATACTTGAAGGGATTTAGATACGTGAGAACGGAGAGATCATGAACTGATTAGAGGGTATTTGAACGATTCATCGGTAAGATTTGGAGAATGATAGCTACACGCTGAGAGTGAAGAATTATGACATGATGGCCCTCGGAGGAAGAAATGGAACCAACTCATGAAATGCTCCGGATGGGTGAAAAGAATTCTCTCAATCGAAAACAATTATGAGAGGATGGCATCAAGCTAGAATCACGAATCTTGAGAGAACGGATAAGATTTAGAGGAAAACTCTTCTTCAATCTTGAACTGACAACGGGAAACACCACCAAAATTACTGAGATACTCCGGTATGATGGAAAGCGAAGGGGTAGAGCCAACAATGAGAAGAATTTGAAAGCGATCTTGGAGAAGGCATGTGACTGATGGAATCTATTCTTACGTCACACTTGGAAATGAATTTGCGAATCGCTCCTGATAATTCGAAGAGTCAGGTAAGATCCTGGGAAAAGACCTGTGGGTTAGGGCCCACTCAAAAGAACCATCGTTGGAAATGATTTAAAGAGATATTGCACCGTTGAATTAAATGACTTGAATGAGATAATAATCTTGAAATATCTTGAACGGATTGAGAATGGAAACACGAGTCTTGTGAAATATCTTCAGCACTCCAGGATAAATGAATAGGAAGAAGTGAATGATTAAGAGGTGCACCGACGTGGAAAAACATTTGAAACAAGGAAAGGGATATGATCAACACCGAAAGCTTGAATTAAAACCACCGGAGAGGAATACGAGAATGAAGATTGATGAACTTGAAGCTCGTGAGCATCTTCACGAGGGATCACCGGATCAAAACAATGATTGAAAAGAGTGAAGAGACTTTGCATGAATAAATGGATACTTGATTATAATATATGAGTCCTTGAAGAAAAGGGTGGGAGGGTGGGGAAAAACAAAGACAACTTGGGATGAACGAAACAAACACCGTTGGGAAAACTTAGAATTGATCTTGCGGATGGAGAGAATGATGGGATCATCTCGAAGAGAAGCGCACCGGTTGGAAAAGAATTAACATGACAACCTCAATGATCAAAAGGATTAGTACTCCCATAGAAATATGAGAACACCACTTGAAAGGTATGGAATCAACATTTGACTTGAAGCAACTCAAATACCACAACTCCAAACAAAACAAAGGATTGGCTTGCAGTATAAGCCGGAACAAATACATATGATAGAGATTTACCCAATCCCATATCATGCATCTATCGGAAAGATATTCTAGGAGCTACTTGAATTCCCACCTATAAAACTCCCGAAACTTTCTGGTTATGCAATCTGGTGTTGGGGATACAGGGGAAGAAATATATCTCACCCAAACTAACAATACCTACATCCAGTTGTATCCATCCGTCAACACATAACCAAGAAAACTCCGGAAATCGTGTACCTCAACCTTCGAAAAGCATCCGTTATACGAGTTATGGCAATACTCCCGAACTCCCCAGTACTGGGTGACGTCGAGGTTATCTCACCAACAACTGCATAAAAGAGATTTTCGATGTCGGCAAAACTCAGGTATTCTAGAACTGCAACGATAAAATTATGACGACAACACCTCGGAGCTCAACTCCCCGGGTCAATGCCACATAATAGACAGGAGGCACCAAGAACAATGTTCTCGTCACAAAACCATCGGAACGATTCCAAGATACCCGCGTGATCCTAAAAAAAATTAGTGAAATTTGAGGAGAGGAAAGTCAAAACATCTACGTCAGGAGACCTCACCAGAGCGACGAAGGGACTAAGGAGTAAAAAGAATCCTACTCTCCGATATATTTATAATCCTAAGACTCAAAATAGTTTTTTTTTCTAGACTCAACAACGGCCAACAATCAAGGGGCTCCTAGGGTCGGTCGAGGCTCTGATACCAACTTGTCACGCCCAATATGCGATACTATCCTAAAGAGACTCGAAGGTCCCACCAAGGATAGAACCGCATATTGAAACGCTTTTGCAAGGTGGATATCATTACATCAACATTACATAATAGATGGGGATACATACATAAGGCATACAGTGCCACACGAATATAACATTACAATACATGAGAGCATCATCCGTCTACAGATGGATCACAAACAGAAACTCAAACGACATCCACCCTGCTAGCCCAGGCTGCCGACCTGGAACCTATCGCCTGATTGAAGAAGCAGAAGAAGAACTCAACGCAAGCAAGCATCGCTCTCGCATCATGATCATCGCATAACCTGTACCTGCAACTGTTGTTGTAGTAATTTGTGAGCCACGAGGACTCAGCAATCCCATTACCATGGGTATCAAGACTAGCAAAGCTTAAAGGGAAAGGAAGGGGTAAAGTGGTGAGGTTGCAGCAGCGACTAAGCATGATATGGTGGCTAACATACGCAAATAAGAGCGAGAAGAGAGCAAGAAGAACGGTCGACAACTAGTAATGATCAAGAAGTGATCCTGAACTCCTACTTACGTCAAACATAACCCAGAAACCGTGTTCACTTCCCGGACTCCGCCGAGAAGAGACCATCACGGCTACACACGCGGTTGATGCGTTTTAATTCGGATCTGGTGTCAAGTTATCTACAACCGGACATTAACAAATTCCCATCTGCCTATAACCGCAGGCACGGCTTTCGAAAGATTATACCCTGCAGGGGTGTCCCAACTTAGCCCATGACAAGCTCTCGCGATCAACGAAGGAATAGACCTTCTCCCAGGAAGACCCGATCATACTCGGAATCCCGGTTTACAAGACATTTTGACAATGGTAAAACAAGACAAGCAAAGCCGCCCGGATGTGCCGACAAATCCTGATAGGAGCTGCACATATCTCGTTCTCAGGGCACAACGGATTGTCCAAACTTCCGGTAGGCCAGCCCAGAGTTGCCCCTGGTGGCCATCGGCGGCTGGCAGGTTGGACCAACACTCACGACGAGCACTGGCCCGGGGGGGTAAATAAAGATGACCCTCGGGCTCCGGAAACACAAGGGAAAAAAGGGCTAGGTGAGGCAAATGGTAAAACCAATGTTGGGCTTTGCTGGAGGAGTTTTATTCAAAGCGAACTATCAAGGGGTCCCATAAATCACCCGACCGCGTAAGGAACACAAAATCCGGGAACATAACACCAGTATGACGGAAACTAGGGCGGCAAGAGTGGAACAAAACACCAGGCAAAAGGCCAAGTCTTCCACCCTTTACCAAGTATATAGATGCATTAATAATATAAGAGATATTGTGATATCCCAACCAAAATCCTGTCCACCATGGAGAAATCTTCAACTTCACTTGCAACTACCAACGCTATAAGAGGGCTAAGCAAAGCGGTAACATAGCCAATCAATGGTTTGCATAGGTAAGGTGTCAAAGGTTAGAGGTTCATGGCAACAAGGGATGGCTCGATAAACAGATGATAGGTACCACAACAAAGCGATAGAACGAAGCAACTAGCATAGCAATGATAGTAGTGAGATCCAGGGTAGCGGTCATCTTGCCTGAGATCCCGCAAGGAAGAAGAACGAGTCCATGAAGAAGACGAACGGGAGCAGTCGAACGAATCCTCACGAACGCAACATTGCCGGAACTAAGAAGCAACACCGGAAAGAAACAAACAACATGGTAAATGCACAAGCATGAACATGGCATGATGCAGAAACAAGTATGATGCATGTCCGGTTAATGAGTCATGGCATGGCAAAGTGCAACAAACAATACTACAAGTTAAGTGGAGCTCAATATGCAACGAGTTGCATATTGATGAAACACCACATCAATTATTTAGTTCGCTCTCGGTTATGTACCCAGCAATATGAAATGTTATTAAACATGGCAAGGGGTGAAGCATATGAAAACTACCTATCTAGGCAAGTTTAAATGAGGCCGGAACAACAAAACAACAATTCTGAAAATCCCCATATGCAAATTATGGATTTGGTACTGTTCTGCCCTAAACACAATTTTAATGTTTTTAAACAGGAAAATAAAGTGCACCATGTTAAACTAGGCATTTTTCCACCCCATTTACATATAAAGTTTATTAAATTCGGAGCTACGGTTATTTAGTTATGAAATAAAGCATTTTAACATGGCATTATGCAAAATAAACACAAACAGCATGTTAAACATTTTTAACATAGATGAAAGTGACATATTATTAATCTACACAATTTTCTGAGCATTTTACATATATAAATTATTTTAATCCGATGCACAGTTTGAGAGATATTAAATGCATTAAGTGCAAGGACTTTTCTGTAAATCTGTAATTCCCTGGATAATTAGCAAATTCGCAGCACAGAAAAAAACAAGTCACGGGCTGAATCTGGAGCACTGGGCTGAACACAGAGAAGGGGCTGGGGGGTGCTGCTCACCATGGGCCTCAGCCCAGAACTGCGGAGAGGGGGGTGCGGGCAGGCCGCGGAGGAGGCTGGGCCTTCCTGGCGCTGGCTGGGCCGGGCGCTGGGGAGGCCCACGCGGGCGACGGGCGGGGCGTTCGTCCTTGCGCTCACGCGCGGAGGCAGGGGAGGTCGACGGCGCGAAGAAAATCCGGCAAGGGTGGCGCGCTGGCGACGGAGGAGGTCGGGATCGGGGCGGCGCGGGGCGGATCCGGCGGATGCTGGCCGGGTTCGGGGGACGGCGGCGGCAGGATGATCTCCATGGCGGCGGCGGCTACCTGCGGGAGGGAGAGAGGGATCTGAGAGAGAGAGATAAGAAGAGGAAGGAGGCGGGGTCGCGAGCAGGGGGGTGGCGACACCTGGGGTCGACGGTGGAGAGGGCGGCTCCGGCGACGGCTGGAGGAGGCCGGCAGCGCGCGAGGCACTCGGGAGGCGGAGGAGTTCGTGGGG